>NC_057343.1:176260000-176445000 GCF_016509475.1 Prionailurus bengalensis | reverse complement strand
CTTGGGGGCTCCAGCCTGGATTGTAGGTCCCCAGTCTGGTTCAGATCAGGTCATGTCACCCAGCTGTTTAAGCTTCTTCGGCCTTTCTCACTGTTTGCGGCCAGAGACCAAAACCACTGCAGATCCTACCAGGCCCTGTGTGGCCTGATTCTTCCTCCCTTAACCCTCTTCACTGAAGCCCCGCCTCAGATCTCTCCTCTTTATCACTTCCTCTGCCCAGGCTCCGCTGCCTTTCTGTTCCTTGCACGCGCTACGTCCCCTCCTGCCTGAGGCAGGACCTTTGCACGCACTGTTCTTCTGCCTGAATGCCATTCCCACACAGCCACCTGCCTTCCTCCGCTCTTTACCCAACCCTGCATCACCCCTCAGCTCTCAGTTCAAACTTCCCAGTTCCAAACTGGCCCTGCAGGGCCCCGGACAGGGTCTCAAGTCTCCGTTTCTTGACGTTGGGAACGAAACATCCTTTGTGGGCTAATTAAGATGGCTGTCCCTCACATCAGCCTGGGAGCTGCTCAAGCACAGAGGTCACACGAATCTCGTCCACCATTTGATCTCCGGGCCTAGAATTACGGCGGGCCCTCAGTGGAGGCTCCGTATGTAGTTGTCGATGTGCAGAGATGAATGACGGACTAGAGACATGAACGTACCCTCACACCCTCTGGAAGGAATTAGCATGGCCTTGAAGACCCCCATCCCTTGGCTGGGGGGCTCTGACACCAAAGGGTTCAGCTACCGCTTGGGGAGATGAACCTTTGTGCACCCAACACCCTGCAGATGAGCCCTCCCGGCAAGTCAAAGGAAATACTAATTAACAAGTGACAGGCACTCTGGAAAAATACCGCTTGTATTCTTGCAATGCTTCTATGTGGAGCCGAAGGCAGTTTCCGCTCAGCTCACCCACCCTGGGATGCTTCTCTGGCCCCCCTGCCCACCTGCCCACCTCCCTCCCAGCACCCCCCTCCACCCCCCACCCCCCACCGCATAAGGTCCTGGGCTCTGGAAGGTGCTCTGATGGCAGGACAGGGGATGAAGACCTCCTTTTGTCTTTCCGCTGACGCTGACGAGCCAGCCAGGGTGGATTCTGCTTGGCTAGGGAGGCAGCTTCCGCAGAATGCTTCTTCCCCTTGGTGGCCGTGCCTTGTCTCAACCCGCCAGGCTCATCCCCCACGCCTTCCACGCCTCGTCTCCCGTCCACTCCACGACCCAAGTCCCCGCATCCTGGGCCCGCTTGTAGCCAGAGCCTGGGGGAGGGCAAGGGTAACTTGGGGCAAGCTTCTGGAACCTTCTGAGCCTCCTTGTCCTGATGTCTGCTTGGAGGACAGGAATAGTGCCTTCCTCACGGGCGGGGCTGCCGTGGGGCTGAGCACAGCGAGCGTTGCTGTAACCAATAACCACAGACTGGGTGACTTCAAACTGCAGAAGTGTATCCTTTCACTGCTCAGGAGACCAAAGTCTCTGCAGCTGTTGGTTCCTTCTGGAGGCTGTGAGATAACATCCCATGCTTCTCTGTTGGCCTCTGGTAGCTGCCAGGACGCACGGCTGACAATCTTTGAAGCGTCATCAAATTTAGCCAGGATGATTTCATCTCGAGGTCTGAAGAAACGCGAGATGACCTTATTTCCAAATAAGGCCACGCTCTGAGGCCCCAAGTGGACATGAGTTTTTGGAGGACACTCTTGAACTCACAAGATGACACCAGCAAAGTTATTACCACCAACGAATCCATCAGTACCAACAATGACAGATGTTCAACCAACACCGAGTGAGTTAAAAGCAGGCCTGCTTGGGGCGCCTGGGTGGCTCAGTCGGTTGAGCGTCCGACTTCAGCTCAGGTCACGATCTTGCGGTCTGTGAGTTCGAACCCCGAGTCGGGCTCTGGGCTGACGGCTTGGAGCCTGGAGCCTGCTTCCGATTCTGTGTCTCCCTCTCTCTCTGCCCCTCTCCCGTTCATGCTCTGTCTCTCTCTGTCTCAAAAAAAACCAAACGTTAAAAAAAAAAAGCAGGCTTGGTACTGGGACAGGCGTATGCACTAGGTTATACTGGCCTGGCTGACCCCCTCATATCCCTTGCTGACATCAGAGCCCCTGGCAGAGCCTGGGATCCGGGACAGGTGAGGATCAAATAGAACGTGAGACACAGGGTAGCGGAGGGGAGGGGAGCAGAGACTCTTACAAGAAAATGTTTCAATATATATTTTTTTTTAAGATGATTTACTTTTGAGAGAGAAAGAGAGCGAGTAGGGGAGTGGCAGAGAGAGAGGGAGAGAAAGAATGCCAAGCAGGCTCTGTGCTGTCAGCCCGGAGCCCGACGCGGGGCTAGAACTCACGAATCGTGAGATCACGACCTGGGGCGAAATCACGAGTCGGGTGCTTTAAACGACTGAGCCACCCAGGTGCCCTCAATTTATTTTCAAGTAAGAGGGGAGAAGAATGAATGTTATCCAGCTGGAATTGTACTTGTCTTTTCACCAGTATGGTCAGAAAATGTCAGTTTCGGGGCGCCTGGGTGGCTCAGTCGGTTAAGCGGCCGACTTCAGCTCAGGTCACGATCTCGCGGTCCGTGAGTTCGAGCCCCGCGTCGGGCTCTGTGCTGACAGCTCGGAGCCTGGAGCCTGTTTCAGATTCTGTGTCTCCCTCTCTCTGATCCTCCCCCATTCCTGCTCTGTCTCTCTCTGTCTCAAAATAAAAAAAAACCAAAAAAAAAAAAAAAAGAAAATGTCAGTTTCAAAATGATTTTTTTTTAATGTTGATTTCTTTTTGAGACAGAGAGAGACAGAGCATGAACGGGGGAGGGGCAGAGAGAGAGGGAGACACGGAATCCGAAGCAGGCTCCAGGCGCCCCCAGGAAATGGCCAGCAAGGTCAGGGCGCTGCCCTAGGCTGCACCGACCCAGGACAGAGCAAAGCCTCCAGACTGGCTTGTCCTGACTCTTATGCTCATTGTACTCAAACTTGTTTGACCGGCTGGGTACATGTCTCTATAACTCAAAAGGACGCGTGGGCCCCTTTTTTGTAAATCCACTCCCTGATGTACAGGCAGGCGGTGGCCTTGCCCAGCCCTCAAGAACCAGGCCAGCAGTATTCACGTTTGCTTGGTACAAGCCCAAGGGAGGCTAGAGGGTCCGCTTCATTGGAAAGCTGGATCTTCCTGTGAGACCCGTGGGTCTGTCCCCACACATAGTCTAGGTCTTATTCTGTCCCCAGCCGGGGGACATACAAATCACTGTGATGTAACCCTTGCCCTCCAGGACCACCCAGTCACGGGGGGGAGCACTGAGGGCTTCCCCAGGGGACGACTGTTCAGGTGAGTCCCGAGTGATGGACGGGTGAAGACAGTATGTGTGTGTATGGAACAGGGTGGGTGGGAACTTGTGTGGAAGGCAGGTAGGCACAGAACATTCCAGAAGGGGACAGCAGCTACAAACTCTGGGGCAAGAAGAGTAGGCCAGTGTGCTGGGGGAAAGAGGAGGAGGAGGCCAGAGAAGTGGGTGGGGACCAGATCATGCCAGGTTTCTGGGGGCTTTTCCAAGGTCTTGGATTATATTCTGGGTAAAGTGGAAGCTGCTGGGGAATTTTAAACAGGGGAGCAGCATGCTCTGGCCAGAGTTTTTCCATGATCACTCTCACTGCCGTGGAGATCAGATTAGAGGAGGTGGGAGGTGTGAAGGGGGTGTAGGGAGTGTTTGGGGGCTCTCGTCATCAGCGGGGTGGCAAGTATTGTGGGCTCAGCCCACAGTGCTGGCAAAGAAGATGCCAAGAAGCAGAAGGATTTGGGACATTTGGTAGAGGAGAAGGAGTAAGCAACTCTTCTGGGGGAGGGACTGAGCTCGCAGGATGAATCAGGGGAGGGGACCTCCACAAAGAAAGTGGTGCTGAGTAGGGTTTTGGAGATTGAAAAGAAGTGTGCTTAGCCAACGAAGTCTAAGGGGTTTTTCCTAATGGTGACTGCAGCACGGACATCACAGAAGGGTGACCATCAGTGGCTGGACAGCACTGGAACACAGAGACTCAAGGGGGGCACAGCTGGAAGAGAGGGTGCTGGAAAGTGAGGGCTGTGAAGAGCCTCGAATGCCCTGCCCACGGTTTGGTCTCAGTCCCACAGAAAACGGGGAGCTGCTGAAGCCACATGTTTAGTTCACACACTGAATTTCAATGAAAGGACTGGGAACCATTTTCCAGGCAGAAGGCATGAATGAATTACTCCAACACACTGTAAAATCCATTTTTAAAAAATCAAGAGCTGATAAGGATGCCTGGGGAGTGTTCCCAGTTTCTCCTCACTCCTTCCTTCCCCGTCCCCTCTGCAAGTGTCCATGGCAGGGGAACCAAAGTTGGGGGAAACCTCCCGGGAGGAGTAGCAGTAGTGAGATCATGCTGCCCTTTACCTCAACCAACCCGAAGGGGCTGCCTGACCATTGTGAGTGCAGGCAGGAAGATTTGCCATCAGAACCCGGATGAGTTTGTAAATTTCTAACAGAGACATGTTTTTTGTCTTGCCATGTATAAGAAGAAAATAATAATTAGCTCACCAAAACCATTGTTTTGCATATAGTGTTCCCAAGATGGAGCTGGATTTGCAGAAGTATAAGAAAAACGAGTCGGGGCACCTGGGTGGCTCAGTCGGTTAAGCGGCCGACTTCGGCTCAGGTCATGATCTCGCAGCCCCGAGAGTTTGAGCCCCGCGTCGGGCTCTGTGCTGACAGCTCAGAGCCTGGAGCCTGTTTCAGATTCTGTGTCTCCCTCTCTCTGACCCTCCCCTGTTCATGCTCTGTCTCTCCCTGTCTCAAAATAAATAAAACATTAAAAAAAATAAAAAAAAAAAAGAAAAATGAGTCGACTTGAAGAAGTACACGCAAATGATAGGAGATACTGGCTGTAGTGTAAGAGTTAAATTTGGGGAAACCCCGAGTTCACCACATTTCTTTGGGGCTTGGGGGATCAGGGGCTGCAAGCCAGATTTCAGTCTGGCAGTCAGAGGTTTGTGAATGCTGCTTTCGAAAGCAGCAGGATGGGGGACACCTGCGTTGACTCTTGATTTCGGCTCAGGTCACGATCCCAGGGTTCGTGAGGTCCAGCCCTGCGTCGGGCTCTGCGATGACCATGCAGTTCATTCTCCCTCTCTCTCTCTGTCCCTCCCCCACGCACGCTCTCTCTCTCAAAAGAAATAAAAAACGTTAAAAATTAAAAAAAAAAAAGAAAGGAGTAGGATGTAAGAGACTCTTAGATACAGAGAATCCTGAGGGCTGATGGAGGGATGTGGGTGGGGGATGGGTAGACGGGGGATGGGCCTTACGGAGGGCGCTTGTTGGGCTGAGCCTTGGGTGTTACATGTAAAGGACGAATCACTAAACTCTACTCCTGAAATGACTACTACCCTGTATGCTAACTCATAATTCTTTAACAAAGGAAGTGTATTAGCGAAGGAGTAAGTGATGGTATAATAAAAACATTTATTTTTCTCAAAAAACGAAAAAGAAAAGGAAAAGAAAAGAAAAGAAAAGAAAAGAAAAGAAAAGAGCAGGATGGGGCACTGGCGTGGCAAGGTGGTGATTTTAATTCAGTGTACATGGCCTTGCTCTTTTAGGAGCCTCCTGAGTCTGCCCCCCGCCCCCCCCCGGCACCAGGCTCTGGGTGACGGGCTCACAACACCTCACACACCCCGAGGTGGGACCACGGGCATAGCCAACTGCAGGGCTCTCTTCTCAGAGTTCAGGCTCACAGTGGTTGGCTCGGAGGCCCTTCCTACAGGAAGGACCAGCCAGGGCGTAGAAGGTTGGAAAAACGTCTTCCTTGCTCACAGTAGAACAACGGTAATAAAAATACCAAAGAACATTTAGTAAGAAGCTCATTCCGTACTCTGTGCCCTTCTTTACAATCTATTCTCCCCCCAACCCAGCAAGGTAAGCATTCTTACCCCTTTTTCACAAATGAGGAAACTGAGGCTCAGAGTTGCCCATCTTCAGGCAAGTTCCCAGGTGCGTCAGCTGGGGCAGAGCCGAGATTCCAGCCCGAACATGTCGACACCAAAGCCCGGAGTTTGAATGACAAGCTAGAGGCCAGGCTGGGTTGCAGATGTGTTTGGTTTGGCCGGCTCACTGTTTATTTCTTTTCTAATTGGTTGGCAATATCTAAGGATTGAGAGATTTCACATGAAAATCCATCATCCCGACTTCTCTAAGCAGAGATGGGTGACCGGCCACAGGGACCCACCTTCTAACCTGGCAACGTGGTGGGGGGGCCATCCCTACTCTCAGTGCCTTTCCTCGGTCCTTTCCCACAGACCCCACCAGTCCGCACTGCCCCTCTCACACCTGCCCACTTCACCCACTTCTGCAACTAGATGGGGCAGGCATCTGAGTTTAGGATGTCCGCTCTGCCTAGTCCGCGGTGGCACAGAGAAGGTCCAGGCCTCCTCAGAAGGGCATGCTTTTTTTCTGCTTCACCTTGACTTTCACTTTATGCCTGTGCATAACGCTTCCCCATGTCCACAGCCTCAACAGGGAAACAGAGGCCCAGAGAGGCGAAGGCGTGCATTAGTTTCCTATTACCACTGTAATAACTTTCCTCGAATTTACTGCCTTGATCAAAACACGTTTATTGTCTCGGGGATCTGGAGGTCAAGGTCACAACTTGTAACAAAGCCGGTCTCGCTGGCTTTGATCAAGGCGTCAGAAGGGCCGTGGACGTTCCTGAGGCTCCAGGAGAGTGTCTTAGTCTCTCTCGAGCTGCAATAACAAAATGCCACGGATTGATTCTCTTCTGTATAAACAACAGAAACGTTGGGGTCCGAGATCTGGGTGACAGCACGGTCAGGTGGGGCCCTCTTCCGGGTTGCAGACTTTTCCTTGTGTCCTCAGTGGTGGGAGGGGCTGGGGTCTCTTATGAAGGCTCTAATCCCACTCACAAAGACCCCTGTGACGACACTGGCCGCCTCTGGCCCCGTTCTGGATCATTTCCCCATCTCAAGATCCTCAACTCGATTACATCTGCAAAGTCCCCTTCTCCATGGGAAGTGACATTCATAGATCCAGGGGATGAGGACGCAGACATCTTTGAGACCGTCATTCCTGCCCCCAGGTACTATGTGAGTGTCAGGAAGGGCAGAGTGCCCAACTCGGGGCTGCCTTTTGCACAGGGCTCTTTCTTGACACGATGCAGCTTCCTTTAAAAGAAAATGTTTATGTCCCCGTGTTGCATAAAGGGTGGGCAGAAAGGGGTAGGAGCAAGGATTTAGGTAAAAGCTGAGTGAGGAAACCCCCAAATCACAGGTAGTCTGAGTGTGTGGGTGTTCAATGCTGGGGCACAAACGCGAGATTAATAGGAACAGAAATGGAAACTGGGTGGCTCTTTGGTCCTTGACTGGCTCCTGGGTTCATCTGCTCCATCCATCACTCTGGGGGACTCCTGGGCATCTCCTGGCTTGACCGGTCTCTCCCCTCTGATCCACTCTTCACGGGTCTTTCCAGAAATGCAAATCTGAGTACTTCTCTCCAATCCCGCCATGGCTCCCAGGGTGAAATCCAAGTTCAGCATCCAGTATTCAGAGGACCCACAACTTGGCCTTCCGCGTACGTCCTGCCTTCTGACCCAGAGACGGTGCTAGATTAGGGGCCAGGAACTCAGTGCCTTTGTCGCCCCGACTACATCGGGCGCGTTCACATGTTGTGTGTTATTCCTCAGCTGCTTAAGCAAACTGCTGTGAGTGATTGACCCCGTTTTACAAATGGAAAGTGCCCAGAGAGGTAGAGTGGTTCCCCCAACATCACACGGCTAGTAAGATGCAGACTTGAGGTTTGCTTATGGGGCTTTATGTCCACTGCCTGGCGCGTGCTGTGGGCCCGACAAATGAGTGCGGAGGGCATGGAGACTGCCACGGACTCTTGTGGGCATCTTCCAGCTCTGACACCAGCATCCTCCTGGCAGGAAGCATCGTAAATCGAAAGCCAGAGAAGTCACCAGCAGCAGCCCCTTGGAGGAATAATTCAAGGCACGTGACTGGGGCTTCAGACGAAAGCCTGCCAAGATTGGGCTCCACGCAGGGTGAGCCTGGGGACGCAGTGCACAGCCCTGGAAGCCGTGCTGCTGACTGAGAGACCTGGATGGCAATCCTCTCCCTGCCACTGCGGCTGTGAGGCCAAAGCAAGCTGGCCGCCCTCTCTGCGCTGACCCCTTCCTCTCCCTTTCCGGCTTCCTTTCATTCACAAATGGGAACAAGCCCGACAGGAGGGGCAATGCAGACTCAAGCCCACAGGACAATGTAAACGTGGGTCGTTCCCTTAACAACCCAAGTTCGCCACTAACCTCCTGATGTCCCCCCCCCCCCCCCCCCGGGCACAGCTAGCAAGGTCACAGCGGCTGGTCCCCCATGGCTGACTTTAATGCCTGTAGCAAGTATTGTTATTTTCATGACCTCATCAGCAGGAGGAGGGGGCCCATGACCAAGGCAGCCTCCTCTGGGCCGTCTGCTCTGCGTGCTCAAACCCCAGCTGCGTCCTCGGCTCACTGCACACCCACGGGAGCAGCAACACGGGCACTCCAAAGCCTCATTCCATCCCCTTTGTCTTCACGTGGCTCTCACCCCCCGGACGCCTTTTACTAAGTCGCTGATATCAGTCCATTCTATTTCTGCTATTAACACGTGCAATTGACAGACATGTCACTTCACATCTATCAACTTTATAACCAAATACACTTTGATAGACTGCTTCATTCTGGTATATCTATCACAAAGGTTCCTTCTCTTCCAGATGAGCCCGCACTCCCGGCCTGGGGATGACGGGGAAGACGGGGATGATGTCACACGCTCCCTCGGCCTGTTCTGACTTTTGAGTCATTTCATTCAACCCACTCACTTGCTTGTGTGCCCGGCAAAGTGCTCTGTGTGAGGAATACCACGGTGAAGAAGACTCACACGGTTCCTACACGCGGAGCTGAGCTGACGGGGGGAGACAGGCAGTCATGGTCACACGAGAGACTAACCTGAGTGTCCAGTGTTGGGTCCTCTGAAGAAACAGCACGGGGAGGCATAAGACCCAGGGGGAAAACACTTGAGGTGGGAGGCCAAGGCCAGGAGGAGAGGGCAGGCAGGCTCCAGGAGGAGGGCACAGCTTTGTCAGATGGAGACAGAGCTCGAACAGGCCCCTGCTCTCTGCCTCAGTTTCCTCATCCGTGGAATGGGCAAGGCGGCCTTTCCACTCTGCAAGGCTGTTTGAGGGGGAAATGAGGAAAGGTACAGGAAGGATGTTTTCCAGCAGCAGGTGAACGTCACTTTTGTGTCTGCGTGTGTGCGCGCGTGTGTGTGTGTGTGTGTGTGTGTGTGTGGAAGGCAGGGGCGTGGCCACTGGAGCCACCTGCCTGAGTTGAGATGTCAGGTATGTTGATTGGCAACTCTCTTCCCTAGGCCAGGCACCCCGCCCCACCCCCAGGAGAAAGGCCAGCTGCAGGAGGGTGGGCACACCTGAGGGGCGCCTCCAGGCACCGGGGCAGCCCTGGGAACCCAAGGAAGGACTGACCAGCAGCCACCAAGGTGGGCCTGGGGCACAGGGATGACTCAGATGTGGTTGCGGTCCAAACAGGTCTCTGTCCCTAAACAGACCTTTCCAGGCCCGTGTGGTCAGCACAGGGACAGATAACAGGCTCTGGCTGCCCTCTCGGCCCAGGAGGTGGGCAGCTTGGGGATTTCTAGGAAGGACGGCTTCTGGGGTCCCAACGGACAGAACGGGGAAAGGGGTGGGGGATCTAGATTTGCCCCGCACTCACTGCACACCGGAGATGCTTTCACAGCCCAGAGCGGGCTGATGGAGGGAGGGCTGGGCCGTGGCTATGAAGCATCATTGATCTGCCTGCGTGTGCACAAGATGAAGGAAGTCTCCATGAAAGCCGAGAGACTGGAAAGATCTTTGAGCCGGGCCCTGGGAGATGACAGGAAATGCAATCCGTTGGGCAGCCAGAAAGGAGGGAGGGCCAGGTGACGCAGAGGGGAGGCTCTGCGGCGGCGTGCAGGGTGCAGGGGCCTGTCCGGGGTAGCTGGTCGCCCGCGGGCCGGGAGGATCGGGGCGGGGGGTGGGGGGAGCTCCCGCGTCTGTGGGGTGCGGGGGAAGGGGGCCTCACCCGGACAAAGGCGGTCCCCGGGCGGCTGCCAGCGCTCGCTGCCCCCTGGTGGCGAGTCGCTCCTCTGCAGCCAGCAAGCGAGCCGTCCCTTTGTTTTCCTGCTGCAGCTCCTGCCAGGGTTTGCTGGGAATTCTGGAAGGTCGGTACCCCCCCCCCCCACCCCGCTCCCCTGGGCAAGCGCCACCGCCGAGCACGAGGCCAGGGCGGTGCAGGGGAGCCAGGACCGAATCCCCGCGCTGCCGCGTGCTGGCTACAAGCTGGCTCAGCCCGCTTAAAGCCTCAGTTTCCCCCCCGTATAAAATGGGGGCAAGGAGCCACCCAACTCCCGGGATAGTGGGGGAATTGGTTGTGGTCCCTCAGTTGTAGCGTCAGATGCTGCCGATTGAGGTCTTCCTGCCTCTAGCGCCCCCTACCCCGTTTCTGCAATGAGGGTTTGTCTTGGCCTCACCAAACCTGCCACCTTCCCTCTTCCCTCTTGAACCTGATCATTTTCTGTCCCACCAGATGGGGGGGGGGGGGGGGGGGGGAGAGAAAGAGTGAAAAGAGTGAAAAAGACAGAATGAGTTAGTTTGCTGTGGGTGAGGTAACCAGTACCACAGGCTGGGGGTTTAAACAATAGGACTGGATCTTTTCACCGTTCTGAAGGCTGGAAGTCCAACATCAAGGTGTCGTATTCTGGGGCCTCTCTCCTTGGCTTGTACACGGTTACCCATCTTCTTCCTGT
Organism: Prionailurus bengalensis; assembly: GCF_016509475.1. NCBI lineage: Eukaryota > Metazoa > Chordata > Mammalia > Carnivora > Felidae > Prionailurus > Prionailurus bengalensis. The sequence goes on along the minus strand of NC_057343.1, from coordinate 176,434,168 downwards.
GTCTTCACATGACCTTCCTCTGTGTATCTGCGTGGTAGTTTCTTCTTGTAAGGACACCTGTCACGTTGGACAGTGGCCCAACCCAATGACCTTGTTGTAACATAATTGCCTCTTTAAAGCGCCCATCTCCAAATGCAGTCACGTTCTGAGGGACCAAAGGTTAGGACCTCAGCACATGAAATTTGGGGGGATACAACTCATCCCATACCCGGAAGCATGGGGGCGGGCGGTGGGCGGGATTGAAAGAAAAACGGTGTTGCCCCCTATTTCTTTTTGCTTTCTTTTACTGGTGTTTCTATGATGTAGCGACTGGCCATAGATGGGATCTTAAGGATCAGAAATGAGCTGCAGAGGTGACTACCAGCGTTTAATAGTCGGGCAATTTCACATGAAAATTCGGATTTCTATTTCCTCTGGAACACGGTGCCCCGAACTCGCATTCTGACTGTCTGCGTGGAGCCCCTTTTCCTCAGGGCTTTTCAGTTCCCCGCACTGCCCACCTGTCTACCCGGCTCATGATCTTGAAGGGGCAGCGTTGTCACGGGAGCATCGGCAGGCACCTGAATGAGCCCGCTGTGGCTGTCTGAGGAAGGGCATGCTAGACAGAGAGAACAGAGTATGCAAAGCGTTTGAGGAGTGGGTAAGAGGGAGCCACTGGAGAGCTCTGAGCAGAGCTCAGACCAGACAACTCTGCTCCCCTGGAGGCAGCTCAGGGGGCCCAGGCCTGGGGATGATGTGGCTCACGGATGGGGGGTCATCACCCCGGGTGAGCCGCGCTCAGGCTGGGCTGCATTTGCTGACTGACCAGATGTGGGGCAGGAGAGAGTCAAGCATGAAACAAGGTTTGAGCCCAACCGCTTGCAAGGCTGGAGATGGGGGTCTACAGGAGGTTGGGGTTGTTCTTTCGCACTGCCAGCCTGTGTGTCGGGCACTGGCGTCTCTGTCCTGTTCTGTCCTCCGGACAGCACTGCAGGCGGGGGTCCTGAACACCCGTCTATTATGAGGCAGGGCAGAGGAGAGGCGATCGTCAGCTTGGAATGGGAGCCGTGAGCTGAGCGGTGAAGACGGGCAATGAGAAAGTCAGCGTGGACTCTTCCTCCAGTGCTCACGGGCTCCAGGCACTCTGCAAAGTGCTCCCGTTACAGATCCCCGGTCAGGTCCCCCACCGCCGCGATGTGGGGGGGCCCGGCACCGTCCACGGCTTGCAGAGGAGAAAGCCAAGCGAAGAAATGGGCGTGGCCACTGACGGCGACCCTCCGAGCTGGGGGGGGGGGGGGGGGGGGGGGGTTGGTCCTCTCCCGGTGCGCAGCGTTGGACACCCAGACTTTGGCTCGGCACAGCGGCTTCCTAAGTCTGGGTGAGGCTCAGAAAAGCTATCGTCCCAACGAGCCAGCTGTTGTCGGCATGAGGCCGTGCTTGTCGCGCTGAGTGGCTGCAGGTTGACAGCCCCCCAGCCCCCCGCCGCCAGCCGCCCGCCTCTGCTGCTCAGTCACTTGCCCCGCAAACGACGACCCACCCCCCTCCCCGTGTGTGCGCATGTGCGTGCATGTGAGTACGTAAGGGGAAGGATGGGGAGGGGGGGTGCTGAAATTCAGGCACCTCGCCTACCCTCCAAGTGCCAGACCCGCAGACCCTGCCAGGGAGCACGGCTTGTGCCAAGGGCAAGACATTCAGACTGCAAGCCCGTTAGGGCCACCCCTGGCGGGGGTTACTGGAGCCCGGCTGCTGGGCCGGGCCTACACTTGGAGCCCAACAAACCGAGTGGCATAACGGCACGAATGCGTGGCTTCTTTGTTTTGAAGCCTGTGCGCTCGCTGTCACCGAATCTCCCCGGGAGTCTGTGATGGCAAGTCTCGCTTTCCAGGGAAGCGGCTGGGACGGAGAGCAGGGGGTGCTGAGCGCCGGGTAGTCCACCCAGGTGGGGGTGGAGGGGCATGGAAGGGTGGGGGGGGGGGGCTCAGGCCACAGACCCAGAGCTGCAGACCCCCCACCCCCACCCCATCACCCCTGCTGAGCTGAGTCGGGGAGGAGAGCCCCGTGGTGGCACCTAGACCAGATTCAAGTCCCTGCTTGTCCCCGCTCACTGTGTGGCCTGGGGACAGTCACTTCCTTTCTATGCCCCTCGGTCTCCTACTCCGTCATACGGAAGATAATAGCACATCCGTCAGAGGGCGAGCTGGAGAACGGGAGGGATCATCGCGGCCCTGGGCAAACGGCCATAAGGACGGCGGCTGACATTTTGCTGAGGGCTCACCGCGTGCCAGGCACCCTTCTAAGCTTGTTGAATCACAACACCCTCTGAAGTCAACGCTAAAACCTCCCTGCTTTACAGATGAGGAAACGGGAGGCTCAGGGGAGTGCGGTGACTTGTCCCATATGGCCTGTAAGTTGAGTTGCAGGACACTAAGGTTTGAGTCCTCCCGCCCTCTTTATTCCTCCACCCCCCCCCCCCAGGGGAGGGCCCCGGGGTGGGGACGGGGGTCCCTGAGGGCCCAGGACCTGCTGGCTTCTGGCCGAGGCTGGGAACCCCTTTCAAGCTCTTCCAGGTGGTGTGGTAACACTGCCCTCCAGTGGTGAGGATGCAGCATAGCGTCTCCTGCACTCTCTTAGGGCGCACAGCCCTCAGAATCCTCTGGAAAGGATGGTGTTCTGTGAGAGGAAGCCCAGAGTCCTGGATAATGGGAGCTGAGAGATCTCGCGGGTGCTACAAAATTAATCCGTGTCCATGCATTTCTTGGTGTAAGGAATAAGCGCGTCTTTGAGTCAGGGCTTCTGGACGCAAGGCCTGCACCCCCCCCCCACCCCTCCTTTCAGCCCCTTATGGCCATAACATGTTGATACTGGTTTAATAACTGGCTGTTATGGGGGTAAAGCCTGAAGGTCCAGCATTTTCTGGTTTCCGTGCTACAAATGTTCTCAATAAGACCTTCCCCGAGTGGCAAACTCTCAGAGGAGTCCCCTGTGCTTGGGGCTGTGGAGTCTTTAGGTCTGAGCAGGCCTTAGCTTCTCAACTATTCCTCTGTGCTCATACATACGTTCACATCTGTTGGGGCTTTTGTTCACCATAAAATGAGAAGGTGCCTCACACATTTCTCTTCAATCTGCTAGTTTTGCAGAAGGATTAGGGCCATCTCTCCGGTTGGTGTAGGTAGGTCGGTCTCCTGCTCTGTAACAGGTGCAGAGCGAGCCATTGGAGGGATTGCTTGGATTTCTTTACCCAGCCCACCCAGGACCATCCAGGTGCATGCTGGGAGAATCCCTCCTCCTCTGTCTCCACAGTCAGTGTTGAAATATGAATTTTTACAGTTGTATTTTTATAATCCAGAGGATAGATTTTCGAGAGTGGGATTTCTGGGTCCAAAGGTAAGTGTGTACGAACCTATAATCAACACCTCCAAAATGGTCGTAGCAGTTAACGCCCCCACGCCTGCTGTATGAGAATGATTATTGCCCCACATCAGAATCGGATTCATTTTTTTTTTAAGTTTATTCATTTTTTGAGAGAGAGAGAGAGAGAGTGAGCATAGAGAGAGGGAAAGAGAGTCTCAAGCAGGCTCCTCACTGTCAGCGCAGAGCCCTACTCAGAGCTCGAACTCATGAACCCTGAGATCATGACCTGAGCCGAAATCAGGAGTCAGATGCTTAACTGACTGAGCTGCCCAGGTACCCCACCAAGATCACATTTCATTTCACACTTCCCTTGCATTTGTGTATCCTTTGCTCCTTTTTAGAGTGCATCGGTTGTCTTTTATCAATTTATAGGAGGTCTCCATATATGGGGGAAAATTGACTCTCTGCTTATCATAGATGCGATGTTTTCCCCAAACCGACTGACTTTACATGTGGTACTTTTCACTCCACAGAACTTAAGTGCCTGGTGAAGTCAGCTCTGTTTCTCCGACCCGGTAAGGCACCTGGGTTTCCTGACTTGTTTAAGAAGTTCATCTCCATCCAAAGTCGTTTGCCTAAAACGTCATCTACTATTGTCGTTTTGTATTTTACATTTAGATTCGGAATGCACTTTGAACCTTTTCAAACAATTTAGCGTGATTAATGCAGTCTAGTTTTTGTTTTCTCCCGGAGGTAAAGTACCATTGACTTCTCATGGAAATGAAATCTCACCACGTTGAAGAGTAACTTTCTGTGTCAACTTGGGGTATGTTTCTAAACACGGTCTCCTGCATCATCGTTCTCTTGTTGGCCATCATCCGATTGTAGCTTTGTTGTCTATTGTGGTGGTGGTGTTGTTATTGTTTTTCCTGTGGTCAGACCGTACTATTTTTATTTGCTGGCTTTAGAATGAGTTTAAATATTTTCTGTTTTCAAGAATATTTTGCCGTTTTTGACACTCACTCTTCCACAAGAACTTGAAAATAGTTTTGTCCTGGGGTGCCTGGGTGGCTCAGTCGGTTGAGCGTCCGACTTCGGCTCAGGTCATGATCTCACGGCTCGTGGGTTCGAGCCCTGCGTCGGGCTCTGTGCTGACGTCTCGGAGCCTGGATCCTGCTTCAGATTCTGTGTCTCCCTCTCTCTCTGCCCCTAACCCACTCACGTTCTGTCTCTGTCTCTCTCAAAAATAAATAAACATTAAAAAAAATTAAAAAATAAATAAAATAATTTTGTCCTTTTCAAAAAAAAAAAAAGAGATCTTAACCGGAATTAATTAAATGGTAAGAATTCACATTTTACTGGTATTTCATCTTCCTATTGAAGAACCTAAAATTTCTTCCTGCTGACTGTCCTGTTTTAAGTCTTCAATGAGACTGTGTGGCTGAATTAATGAGACTGTGTGGCTATATCTTTTGTGTTGACGGTGGCTAGGTATTTTATAATTTGTCTTTAAGTAATGTCATTCAAAAAAATTTTTTTTTGCTTCTAAATGGTTAGCGTGAATGCCTAGAAAAGCTATTGATTTCATGAATATCTTAATATGCTCTTAATATCTTAATATGCTCTTAAGCAGAGCATAACTGGGGAGGTGGTTGCTTCCCAGACCCGAGCTCAAGTCAGTAAGAGGAACGCTGAGCTTCAACCGGACCCAGCTGGTGAAGGGGAGCGGTGATTACAGGCGGGTTCTAGCAGCTTCTCCAGCAAAGGCAGCCCCTTACTCCCGCCAGGCCTGCCTTGTAAGCTCCCAGCAGGGCCTATGAGAAAAGCAGCCATGATTCACGTCCTCACTACAGTTGGTCCTTGAACAACACAGAGGTTGGGTCGCTGACTCCGCCCATAATCGAAAATCCGCATTTGACTTTTGACTCTCCCCAAACTTAACTACTAATAGCTTACCATTGACCAAAACCCCTACCCATAACATAAAAAGGCAATTAACACGTGTTTCGTGTGTTAGATATGTTATCTAGTGTATTCTTACAATACAGTAAGTGAGAGGCAAGGAAACCTTATTAAGAAAATCATAAGGAAGAGAAAATACATCCACGGTAAAGTATGGTATTTATCGGAAAAATATTCGTGTAGAGGCGGACCCACTCTGCTCAAGCTCATGTTGTTCAAGGATCAACTGTCTCACCTCTGAGCTGGGTGCTCCTGGCCGAGGTCTTCCCCTCACTAGGCCTCTGTCTTCTCATCTATACACCAGAGACCATAACCTTGGATCACAGAACATCACCCATCGTAGGAACCCAATACAATTCCCTTTCTCTCTTCTTTGATCAGGCCAAATCTGATCACTCCTTGACACCCAGGCCCTTCCTTCTACAGTTTGCCATCTCTGCAAATCAGAGTCCTTGGGGCACCTACAGAGCCCCCCGTGTTGGAAGGGGAGCTGCCGCACCTCTGTGCCAGCTGTGGCCCATCGGGTGGAGGGAGGTGTTGTCTTCCCTATGGTTCTGCTCCCTGGGCACCAACCACAGGGTTGCCTTCAGAAACTGAGTGAATATAGAGCCAGCCCTGGGAGGTCATCAAAGGTCCACAGTGGGCTCTGACTGACTTCCTGGGGACATCAATCACGTCCCGTTCATACGTAGAGTTTGCAGGCCCCAGACAGGAGGCTGGGAGACGGCATCATGGCTGCATCGGGCTGCTGTTCTTGCCAATCAACGTTCCCTGAAATGACTTCTCCCGTTGCCCCGTGGGACTCAGAGAAAGCCCATGGTGGCTCCAGGAGGTGTGGCTTGTCTCCCTGCCTGCTGGAAGAGACTGGAAAGCTCTGGGGGTTGAGGGGTCTGACCGTCATGGCTGCTGCTTCTGCCATTTTCCCTCCATGTGTCCATCCATTCATCCATTCACTCATGCCCTCACTGGGTCATTCATCACTAGCCATTCAGGGAACACCCTCAAGTATTCCAGGCTCTGGAAGGAACACAAAGGAATGGAACCTTGGGTGGTTCCTCACACCCATCATTTGTTGGCTGAATGCATGAATGAATAAATGTCAAGACCAAGGTTCATATTCTCAAGGGAAATACAGTGTCGCTGCAGAAACTGCCGCCGTAGAGCAGGCAGCACGTGAATCTGCCAGGTCAAAAGTGGAGACGCTGAAGATAATTTGAGACTGGAGCACTCGGGTGTTGATGGAGGCAGAGCGGTGACAAAATTTCGCCCCTTGACCAAACTCCGTGAAGGCTCCTCAGAGCTGTTTTTCAATGAGGGCTTGGTCTTTCATGTTCACCTCTGCATTGTCCAATTTTTGCAAGAATCCTGCTAAGCCAGTCTGACCAGAATCCCCCACCTTTACTATCCAGTTGGGTCACTCATCCTTCTGCCCACCAGGTGATGTCTGATCACCCTGGCCTGTCTTCAGCAGGAATCCGAAAGGGTCAATTAAGCCAGAATCCCTATGTCAAGAGTCTAGCTCAGCTGCTCTGTGATATTGCCGTCCCGGCATCCATTCTGTTTGGCCAAGCAGCCTGGGGGTCCTTACATTGACACTAGCTTCCCTTGCAAGCTCTGCCCTGGATAGCAGCTGTAAATCACATGCAAATGTACGCGCTCAACTTGACTTCCCAACAGCCTTTGCGATCAGCAGTCTCCCCACCTCCCCCTGCCTGTGTGCCTTCGGAACCCCTTAGATTAGACCCCCGGGGGGCTCACCACAATGCCGCTCTTTGGGTGTGAATTGACTAATCTGGCCCTAGCCCCGGAACCCATCAAGGCACGCGATATACCTCCTCCTGGACCTGTGAGTAATAGATTTGTCCACATTAATTTCTCTTGGAGTCTGTTGTTGAATGGCGGCTCACCATCCAGCATCCCATGCTCCACTTAACAAGTGTCTCCTTAGCAGTCATAACACTCCCCTGCCCCTTGTGTGTGCTCCTTGTCGTTTTCCAGGCACTGACCTCCACCTGCTCCTTGGCTATGAATTCCCACTTGCCCATGCTGTATTCGGAGTTGAGCACATCTCTGTCCCCTGCTGTAAGACCCCATTGCAGCGGTCCCTACATCTATTGGCATGGCTCCTCTTGAATAAAGTCATCCTTACGTCTTCAACAAATGTCATGGACGCGCCTGCAAGATGGCAACCCCCCTCCTCCCATGGCCACGCTGAGTCTACAAGTGCATAGGGTGCAATCTCCCCCTTAAAACACCTAGGGGCTGGCTGAGTGACAACCAGGCACACATTTGGCAAATGAGAAGAAAGCCACATCAAGACAGGACCCAACCTTGCCATAAACCCCAACCCCAGTGCAGTGACCCATACCCAGGAGGAACTCCAAACCCAGAACTTCTCCCTGAAGGGCAAAGGGTTCAAGCCCCCACAGTGGGCACCCCAACTTTGAAGACACGCATTTGAGAGGAAACACATAAGTAAGTAACAACAAACGTCATGAATAATTTTTCTTAATCAACGGCACGGGTTTGGGAGTGACAGCTGAGCCTTCAGCCTACAGCAGCCCCTCACTGGTTGTGAGCCCCTGGGCAAGTCATTTCACTTCCCAGAGCCTCCATTTCATTATCTCTGAAGCGAGGTTAATAGAGTTTTTCTGGGGGCTGAGTGGAATGGGTTTGGCTCAGGAATGTGTGCAAGTGTACGGGGGGCTGGGTTATCCATGTGCTTCCTCCCCCAAGGCGCATGTTCAGGGCACACGGCTTTCTTCTTGTTAGTCCCAGCCGGGGGTCTGCTGGGTTCCTTTGCTTTCCTCCTCGGGAAGGCATCTCTTTCTTTCCCTGTGATGCATCATGATGGTAGGACCTTCTCTGCATTTTAATGTGCAGAGAACCCTCTCCTCTCGGCGCTGTAGACACTTTTTCCTGTTTTCCTTTGCTGAGAAGGATTTTTAAAATTTTGTATCTATCATTGTTTCTCTTAAATTTTGGAAGGGTTTGAAAGCTTAAATACCATTCCCCACTAACAGAAACCAGAGTCCCTTGGAGTGATGTCCGAATCCAGGTCTGGGACGGGGAATGTGGAAGATGAGTATAAAATATCTCGTCCTGCCTGAAAGTAAGAAGCTATCAAAGACATCTAGAATGGGAGAGGAGCCAATCTGAAGGACCCCTCTCCTGTCTAAAGGTGGGATGACTTTCATCAGAAAGAATACTGGCTGCGATCGATCCAAATAAGGCAAAGAAATAATGATGTTACTACTTACTTTTGGAGGTTGCTAGGGTATCAGTTCATTATTCTGAAAATTGATCGATAAAGGGAAAGAATGAAACGTGTATCTTGGCTTTTCTCTACAGACCATCTTTCAGGATAAGCAAACAGCTGAGGAAGAAATGTTCTTCTCTTTAGTAGGATCAAAACTAGAAAATGCAGGAGGAATGATGGAGTTGGAAAATAAACTTTTTGCAAATTAAACACTCCATCTTGGCAACGTTCATTAATGTCCACTAAAGCTCTCCAGGGATAGACTGATGTGCTCGCTTGCACTAGGTGATGCAATTAAGCTGACACTACATTAACTCATCGGACAATTTAGTATCACCAAAGTGGGGACACCCTGACATGAAATGTCTCCAGACACAGTAGGAAGTACACAGCACCACCACCTATAAAGTATTCTTGCCAAAAAAGTCACTCACCTGGGATTTAATCAAGCTTCTAGAAGTTTCCATGATATGTGTAGGAGAAGGGAACCTGTAAGCTTTCTGGCAGGACGTTAACTAGGACACTTGTTCTTGCTGGTCTCCCCTAGGGAACTTCCTGACTGGGCTTCCCATGCCCACGGTCGAGCCCCGGGCCAGTTCAGTCTGCACTTGGCAATCAATAAGATCCTTTAAGCTTTGGTGTGCGAGTTAGAGCAACACTGGCTGCTGTAAGAAATACGCTCTACAATTCTATGTGTTCACCCATGGAATTAACTCCACAGAATTCTATTTACGTCTTCCGTCATCGTCCAATGTGGGTGATCCTGGTCGGCAGGAGACTGCCTTCCTTGAGGTAGTTCAGGAGACTGAGTGCCTTTCGTTTTGTGGTTCCTCTTCGTCTAGGGCCTGCCGATCCTCTGCATCCAACGGTGGAAGGAGAAGCGAGCACAGAGGCAGCCTGGTTTCTCAGAGGTTCATCCTAACAACGCCAGACATTTCACCGGTGAGAACCGGGCATGGGGCCACCAGTGGGTGCAAGGCAGGCTGGGTAATGTAGTCCCAGGCTGGTCAGCTGTCTCCCCAGAAAGGAGGCCACATGTACCACTCCACAGGGGGAAGGCGGCTGCATGTGATAATATGTGTGGGGTTCCTAGAACCGTGCCTGGCCCGCAGGAAGTGCTTCACAAATGTTATCGCTTATTATTATTTAACGAACACCCACACATTATAGTAAAGATTCAAACAAAACCACAATACGCGATAAAAGTAAACTCTCCCTCCCATCCCCCAGCCACTTTTCCAAGGAGATCAGTGTCATCAGCTTCTAGTACATTCTTCTAGCATGTGTAGTGCGCGTATGTGTAGTTTTCCGCTGAAGGTTGAGAACATAATCGTTGCACCAAGCTTCCACGGACGGGAAGGATGTTCACGCACATTCCATTATTCTTTCCAATCTGGTCGAAGGCAGACAAATTACTGATCTCTATGCTGCCTGAATACAAAAATGAGGCTAGAGGCCCTGACTTAGGGAGGGCGAGGAGTTGCCCCTGGGGGCAGGCCTGGGAGGGGCAAGTGCGTGGTGTCGGCTTGACTCGGACGTGCAGCTCGGGGAAGGCAGGAAGACATGAATCCGTGATTTTTTTTTTTTTTTTTTTTTTTTTTTTTACTAATTAAATGAATACTCCTTGCTTCTTCAGCTTTAACGAAGTCATATTTTCTTGGCTGCTGGTTTGGCTCTTCCTCCTTGGCTGTCCCCCCCAAGAACAGCAGCTGGGGAGAGGGAGAGAACGTTTGTGGTGGCCCCGAGCACCAGTGACCTGGCTGGTAGGGAACTTTCCAAACGTCCCCAAATCGCAGCCTTCTCTGGGTGCCGCTTAGAAATGACTCATGCCCTCACCCCTTTATTTTCCGCCTCGGGGGTCTCTGCACCCCAGCCTGAGGCCAGCCGGGCTGTCCCTGTCCTTTCCCTGCTCATTCCTCAATCATTTCCTGACTACCTGCCAGGCATCAGGCCCTGACCCGGAGGTGCTCAGACAAAGGCCACCGCAGCACACGAGCCACAACTGGGGCTCAGTGGCCCACACATTCTGAGCTCTAACCTTCTAGGACCGCTCCGACAGCCCGGCCCCAGCCTGGGATGAGTGTACTGCATCTGCGCTCTTAACCAACAGCTATCGTTCTGGTCTTTTCTTCGCAGGTAGAGGTCATCTACTGCTACCGAGGCCGAAAATGCCAGGTACTCATTTCCCCAGCCTCTTTTTGACCCAGTTCTGGACAATGAGGGAAGGTTGACTGGCCCGGAAACCACCCCCCACCCCCTTTTTGCCTTTGGACACAGTTTTGTGAGGACGGTGTCAGAAGCAGGCATGAACACCTTGTGACCTGGAGGCGAAGGCTGAAAGGATCTTGAAGAAGCCGACCCAGGCCCTTCTGTCATCTGCTGAATGAGCCAGGCCTGGGCCCTCCTGGCTCCCGAGGGTCCCAAGGCTAAGAGAAGGTTAGGCGTCATGCCCAAGGAATCACGACTGCCTGGAGGCTACCAGCTCATCGTGATGACTCTTGGAGGCAGAAGCTCTTTCTTTTGTCTTTTCCAGAAGTTATTTCTACTATACCGCAGCTGAAGCTCAGGGTCGTAGAGTCTATGCAAGGTCACTCAACTGGGATGTGGCACAGACATTCCCAATCTAGGGAGGGGGCCTGGGTAAAATTCAGGACACCTCCTTCAATGCAAATTTCAGGTAAACAGTAAGTTTGTGTAAGCGTCAGTCAGTCCTAGGCAATATTGGGGATATTTTCACACTCACGCTGTGCTGTTCGCGTGGAATTCAATTTTCACTGTGCGTTCTGTGTATTTACTTGCGAAATCTAGCAAACCGTGTAGGCTGGGGATCTGGCTTTTGCGTCCCCCATTGCAGCTCTGCACTGAATCCACGCGGCATGGTGAATTTGTCCCTGCAGAACAGGATTAAAAAAAAAAAAAAAAGGGGACCATATTGTCAAGACTCTGACTGGGGCATAAGGGAAATGGTGCCCAAAGTGCCTTTCCCCAAGCTATAGAGCGCAGGCCGGTGGCAGGCATACGAAGTCATGCCCGTCTTTACCTGGGACAAGTGCGTTAACCTCTCTGGATCTCACTCTTCCGTAAATTCACAAAAACCTTAGTACTCAAGGGAAAAGGGAAGCACATCTGCAAAACATGGGCTCAGTGCTTGGCACTAAGTGCTCCGTAGAAGCCTTTCTTCTTCCTCCTTATGTAGCCTTACTATTTGTGACACCGTCATCAGTGTTACTGTTTTAATGATTCGCAGTGAGTGCCAGACCTTGCTGTTAATGACCTCTCCTTAAAGCCGCTTCTCTTCGTGCTGCCAGAAGAGGGCGCCATTGCCCGACGAAGAGGCAGCCCGCCTGGCCCCAGCCAAGTTGTTTGTTCTACCTCTGGGATCCGGTTTCTGCGCTGGCCCTGAGGGCACTGGGGAAGGAGGGGCGGCCACCTCAGACCCGTCACTGCCCTCCTTACCAGCACAGTCCTATCCAAGGAGCCTCTGCCCCGTCTCCCACTTGGGAGCGTTTTCTAACAGGCTACCTTTGGACCTTTTCTTTCTTTCACCTCTGACCAGCCCCTGCCCTGGTTTTTAATAGAAGTCCTCGCGGGGCATGACCACGAGAGGCTGTGCGGATGTGCTGTCCATGAGCTTTCTGGTCCCCTTCTCCTGGATCTTTCAGCATGGGAGAGGCAGGTGGACCGAATTCCTGCTTCTCCAGCTGTTCCGTCACAGGCTGCGCAACCCCGGGCTGGTTGAGCCACCCTTCTGAGCTTCAGTTTCCTGGTCTGTAAAAAAAGGGAAGGGCCCCACGTGAGACGTGGAGGCGCTGATGTTGGCAAATGTGCATGCCCCATCCTGGGCACAGTCAGCAGGGCGGGCCTCGGGTTTTTTTCTCCATACTTGGAAGAATCTTCCCTAAAAGTCCATTGCAAAGAAGGTCCTAGGGAGTCTAGTGACACCTGGGGACCGCTGGTGATGACAGTAATAATTGATGGGCCTGCCTTGGTTTCCCAAAAAAGTAGTCCCATTTATTGCTTTGACCCTTACAAGAGCTCCGCAGAATAAGATGTATTTTTACACCCATTTCGCATCAAAAGTATGAGCTGGGGTGGGGGACCATTTCCCCACACGAAAGGTGAATGGGTGGTCATTCAGAGCTCTATGCTTCGGTTGGGACCTCACTGCGTCTGGCCTGTCTTTGGGGATGCTGAGGGCCAGTGAGCGGCTTCTCTGTGCCCGGAGCTCGGATCCTTCGGGTAGGGGTTGTTCCATTTGATCCTTGTGGCAGCCTTCAGAGGTAGGGAGGGTTTCCATGTCGGTTTTACAAAGAGGTGAGGCTGAGGGAAGTCCAGGAACTTACTAGGGAGCCGGGGTTGAAGTGGAAGGCAGGGTGCCTGACTCCAGACTCATGCTGGGGCCACAGCCCCCCCGAGGGGAAGGGAAGGGAGACAGCACAGAAGGGTGGGAGCCACACTCTCCCAAGACTGGGAACCTGACCTTGACCCTCCCCCCATGCCGCCTTCTGAGCTTCCCCTCCCCCCCCCCCCATTTGCAAAGAAGAAAGAACTATGCTTCTTGCCAACTTCGCGGATTATGCTGAAGCTCATGTGAGAGAGTAGATTGAGAATTTTTTTCCTAGAGACCAAGTTCGAGGGCGAGGATTCTAGCTGAGCCCACTCTGGAATTCAGACAAGCCTGGGCCTGTGGGGGGAAAGCCCGGGCAGGCTCCTAAGGAGTCAATTTCATGAGGTTTCTGGTTGCTTGTTTAAGCCTAAAGGAGAATGAGGACACAGCTTTGAGCACCAGAGTCTCAGAAGGCGGCGGCCAGGAGCCCCTGGGTCTGTCCTGCAAGCTCAGCTCGGGCACCCGCTCTGTGTATCCAGGGGCCAGTGATGCTGCTGAGAGACTGCTTTGGCCAGAGGAATCCCTGGGCCAGAGACTGGGGCGCCCACAGAGCCATGTGGGACCAGGGTACAAAGTAACTTAGTGGCAGTGGGCCTTGAGATGTGGCTGGAGCAGAAGACAAGAAGACTGTGCATGGGCCCTTGTGGGACCCTCCAGGGCTCTGCGAGTTGTGTGCATGCCTGGAGGGGGCCAGCCTGTAGAGTGGCGGCTCGGCAGTTACAATGCAATCGCTGTCAGGCTGGGGTGACACCGTGGGCGGCCCCGGGGAAATCTGAACGTCATCTTTAAAGGGCTGTGCTGGTGCATTGGCTTATTTTTCATTCTTAAGAGAAAATTTGTGAGGTAATCTTCTGGCCAGGTCTTTCCTCCCTCCCTCCCTCTATTTTCTTCCTTCCTTCCTTCCTTCCTTTCCTTCTTTCTTTCCTTTTCTTTCTTTTCTTCCTTCTTTTCTTTCTTTCTTTCTTTCTTTCTTTCTTTCTTTCTTCCCTTCTTTCTTTCCTTTCCTTTCTTTCTTTCTTTCTTTCTTTCTTTCTTTCTCCCTTCCTTTCCTTCTTCCTTTTTTTCTTTTCTTTCTCTTTCTTTCTTTCTTTTCTTCCTTCCTTTAAGTAGGCTTCCCACCCAAAGAAGAGCCCAACACGGGCCTGAACTCATGACCCTGAGATCAAGACTTGAGCTGAGATCAAGAGACAGACGCTTCGCCCACTGAGCCACCCAGGCACGCCCTGCCTGGCCAGATCTTTAGAGACACGTCACGGATTAGGTGGTGCCCGCCTCTGTCCTGGTGGAAAGCGGAGTGTCAGGCTTGGAGTCACACGGGGCTGAAGTCAAAACTTCGCCCCGCCTTTACAAAAAAGGTGTCCTCACCTCTCTGAAGGCTGCTCCCCTCACCTGCAAGATGCAGGCGAAGACAGCTCACTAGCAGGTCCCTGGGGCTCCTTAGTGAGACGGTGAGTGTGCCTCAGATGGTGAGTGGTCCTCACTCCTGTTTTCTTCCATGCTTCCTCCTCCCTGCCCTTGTCCTTTCCTTTCGTTCACACAAAATAACCTGCAATGCCCTATGTGGTTATTTTGGCTATGGTCAGTGTGTACCTACTCTCTGTTAAGCTAACTCATAGCCACCACGACAATTGGAACCAAATGGGCATTCGAGAAACCATCATCTCCGTGCATCTGGCAGACACAACCTCAACGCAGCCAGTTGTTGCCTTGCAAACCCAGGACGGGCCAGGGGTCTCCCCGCGTCAACCTGGCTCGCGTCCGTTCCCCCGTGCAACCATTTTTATTCCATTTCTTTTCTTATCGGAGCTGATCGTGAGAATTTGCTCTTTTGCCTCTAAGTTTTCGCATCCCCATTTCACGGAGAGGCCAGCTGACTACCCGGGCATCAGAGAAGTCAGTCTCCTGCAAAAAAAAAAAAAAAAAAAAAAAAAAAATGCAGAGGGATGTGTGGGAAATGAAGAGTAAAGCACAGGGGCGCCTGGGTGGCGCAGTCGGTTAAGCGTCCGACTTCAGCCAGGTCACGATCTCGCGGTCCGTGGGTTCGAGCCCCACATCGGGCTCTGGGCTGATGGCTCAGAGCCTGGAGCCTGTTTCCGATTCTGTGTCTCCCTCTCTCTCTGCCCCTCCCCCGTTCATGCTCTGTCTCTCTCTGTCCCAAAAATAAATAAACGTTGAAAAAAAAAAAAAGAGTAAAGCACACACAAATAAGGGATCTGTTTGGAAAGGTTACGTAGGAAGAACTTAGCTCCCATGTTTGTCAAAAAGTGTGGGCAGCCGTGTTCACGCCCTCTGCTCCCCAAGGACGAGAGGAGGACGGCTTTCTTTGCGAGATCGCTTTCCTTTCCCAGAATGCAAAACCGCACAGTGGTTCATTTTCAAAAGTCAGATGCCTCTGACAGGTAAGGCCGTGTCCCGGTGGACACAGGAAAATGGTAGCATTGGGATCAAGGGACTGCCGTTCATTTAAAGATGTTGCTAGCTCTCGCTATGGTGAGTGAGTGCAATACAGCAAAATGGTGACAATAGCACGGTGAGGTAAATACAATTCCATGAGGTCTTTTCTTGTTTAAATTCTTTTTTTCTCTCCGGCCGATGAGCTAGCTGTTTCAAGAGTACAATCGATGATTTCGGAAAAAGAGCAAAGAAGATGAAAAATGGGCTGTTCTCCTGCCCATTCCGACAGAGCGAATCTAAGGATGGCCTGGGAGGTGGCAGCTCAGGGGGCAGCAGGAGAAGGGCCACCGTTGATGGTGACGCATAGGGTGGCGGCTGAGCACACTGATTTTTAGAGCCTTCGCGGTCCTGGGTTCAAATCCCAGCGCCATTGGCTGTCAGACGCTGGCCAAGCCTTTGTAACTTCTCTCAGCCTCGGTCTTCTCATCTTTAGAATGGGATAATCATGTTCATTATCCTGGAAGGCAGTTGTGATACTAAGAAAGTTGTGATACTAAGAAAGGTAAGAGTCCACAGGGAGCCCTCAGTAAAGCGGCCTCATCATTATTGTGATCTGTTCCACTGCCTGGCTTGGCTTACCCATCATGTCCCCCTGGACTGTTCCATAGCCCCTGGCTGGCATCCTTCCTCCAGTCCCCCCTTCTGGCCCACCCCTCACAGCGCACAAGGAGGGCCCCACCACAGAGATTTGACCACAGCCTCTACTTAACCCCCCCCCCAGAGTCTCCGTCACCTTCTGGACAAGACCCACGTTCCTCAGCGGACGTATTGTGTTTTTCAGAAACTGTTCAATTGAAAGCGACAGAAATCCACCTCACATTGGCTTAGGGAAGTAATAAAAGGAGGTCAAAGGGTGAGTTCAGCTCCTCTCAGGAAGCAGGTGCCAAGATGGGAATTGGCCCGCAAGAGACAGAAGCACCTGGGAAGGTTCAGGGGAAGAGTCAAGGTGATTCGGGTCCGAGCCTGTGAAGGAGAGAAGGAAAGAAGACGGGCTGGGTAGAAAGAGCCTTAGACTACAGAGCGATTTCTCCAAGTGGGCGGGGGGTTAGCTTGGCCTGGGAACAGATGTGGTGGGGGACGCAGAGGGGCTCTCAGTCTACCATGCTCCACAGCGACAGGTCCGAGGGGCTCACTTTCACAACCACCACAGGAAAAGACTTGGGTGCTCGCCCACCCCCCAAATCCAGAAGCAGCGTTTCTCCGGGTACAGCGACATCTAGGTTCTTCCACGACATCTTCACAATAGGTCTCCACCTGGCGGCTCTGCTTTCCTTGGGAGGAGCTCAGCTCTCCGACAGGCTAGCTCCACGCGGTGGTAAGGTAACTGCTACGAGCACCAGGCTCCCGTCCTCTCGGGTTCAAATTTGGCCGGAGAGGGGCGCCTGGGTGGCGCAGTCGGTTAAGCGTCCGACTTCAGCCAGGTCACGATCTCGCAGTCCGTGAGTTCGAGCCCCGCGTCGGGCTCTGGGCTGATGGCTCGGAGCCTGGAGCCTGTTTCTGATTCTGTGTCTCCCTCTCTCTCTGCCCCTCCCCCGTTCATGCTCTGTCTCTCTCTGTCCCAAAAATAAATAAACATTGAAAAAAAAATTTTTTTAAACAAATTTGGCCGGAGAGAGCCCACCTTTCCCGATCATTTGTAGAAACGTCCCGAGAAGAACTCTGATTGGCTCCGACCAGATCACGTGCCCATCTCTGCGCCAATCACCACGGCCAGGGGGAAGCCACGCTCCCATTGGCCACTCCCGGATTAACTGCCCCCTCCTAGGAGCTGGCGGAAGATCAGCCCCACCCACCCCTCCCACCTAAGAGTGGGGCACCGGTGGCCCACCACCGGGAGCCCTGGGAAGGAACTGGGGGTGTGCTTAGCCGAAGAAAAGGAAACGAAGGCTGAGTGAACGCAACACGTGTCCTCTCTCCGTAGATCGTTCTTTACGTTTCTTCCTGAGGTGTAAACGCAGGGTGTCCCTTACCTCTCCACGGACAACAAACCACCGCCAAACTTTGGGGCTTAAAACAGAATGAGCCGATACTGCTTATGAGTCTGAGGCTTCACTGCACACGTCCTCTGCCGGTCTGGCCTTGGGTTGCTGGTGGGACTGCCTTCAGCCAGCTCAGCCTGCTCCTTGGGGCCCTCCGCCCCCTCCCCCTCCACATATTCTCCCCTCGTTCCGCAGATTAGCCTGAGCTACTTCCCTTTAAGGTGCTGCTTCCCAGAGCATGGAGGACAAGGCTGGCACTTGTCATTTCCACCACTCTGATCGCATTGGTCAAAGTAAGTCCCGAGGACAGCCCAGGGTAAGGAAGAGGAGACATAGCCCCTGCCCCTCGCAGAAAGGAGCAGAGAAGAATTTGTGACCATTTTCAGTTCTGGGAAATAAAAACGAGACTGGGAGGGGGTCCAGATCTGGTCCAGATCTGGTGGGGATAGGGGGTTTCCTCTGCCACTTTGCTGGTCAGGGTCAGAAGCCGGCTTGTAAGTTTCAGATTCTTTCTTCGGAGATGTGGGGTGTGGCGGTGACTCCTAGAAGGGACACGCTGGGTATGCCCCAGGGAATGAACCACAGAGGGGAGGCATTTGGTCCCCTAGTTCACCACTACACCCTGAGCACCTGATGGGGAGGACGCTGGGCATCTTTCATCCCAGGGTGGGGGCCAGTAAGCCATAGACATGCAGAGAGCAAAGCCTTTGGGACAGGTAGGCCCAAGTCCTCATCCTGCCTGTGGCATGTGCGTGCATGAAGGTGCCCAGCGGCGAGACCCTGCCTGTCCAGTCACCATCCCAGCACAGTGCCTGAAACATAGTAGGTGCTCAGTAAATAGTTAATGGATGAATGAATGAACCTCTCTGGGCCTTATTTTCTTCATCTGAAAGATCGTGGTAACAAGAGCCATAACACTAAAATCTAGTACAGTCAAGACAGTGATGTCAAGACCCAACCCCCTCAACATGGCCTGTGAAGCCCCCTGCATGATCTGGCCTTTTTGTACCTCTTCCGCCTGATTCCACACCAAGTCGCGTGGATCTCTGCACTCTAGCCACTGAACCTTGTTCCAATTTCTCATATTTATCCATGTGCCTACCTCAGGACCTTTGCACACGCTATTCTCTGTACCAGATGAACTTCCCTCCCCCTCTTCACCTAGTTCACTGCTGGCCATCTCTAACATCCGAGCTTTATTAACCACTTCCTGGGAGAAGCTTCCCTTCGCCCCTGGATTTTCAGAGCACTGTGTGATTTTTCTTCCTGGCTTTTCTCAGGAGGTACTTTGAGGGTTGTCCAGAGAACAAAACCCAAAAATAAACAGCCAAACAAACCGAAAAAACCCACAGAGCATACACACACACACACACACACACACACACATCTTGTTCATATGTATACAGAGATTTATTGTAAGGAATTGGCTCACATGATTTTGGAGGCCAAGAAGTCCCACAATCTGTCATTTATAAGCTGGAGGTCCATTAAAGCCAGTGGTGTAGTTCCAGTCTGAATCCAAAGGCCTGAGAACCAGGAGAACTGAGGGTGTGAGGGGCAGTGTGAGGGCAGGAGGAGATCTACGCCCCTGCTCAACAGTCAGGCAGAAAGAGAGTAAATTCTCCCTTCCTCTGCCTTGTTTGTTCTAGTCAGGCCTTCCACTGATTGGATCAGGCCCACCTGTGGTGGAAAGGGCACCCTGTTTCACTCATCCTACCAAATTCCAGAGCTAGTCTTATCTGGAGGTGCCCTCACAGACATACCTGGGAATAATATTTAATCAAATATTTGGGCTCCCCTTGGCCGGGTCAAGTTGACACATTCCAGGAACCAGCACAGAGATGGTAGCTACGTTGTGCCTATTACTGTTTGGTTAATATCAGTCTGTCCTCGGCCCTGCATGACTAGTAATGTGGCTGGTTTGCTCCGTCGTGTAAATCCAGAACTCGCAGGTACCTGGGACGTAATGGGTGCTTGACACGTACCGGAACTGGACGGGTCAACGGATGGACCCATACGTGATGGCTTGCATGGTGCATTGTGCCAAGGGGGCACTCAACCAATGTTAGTCCCCTCAGGAGGTATTAGTAAATTTTATTTAAGTAATTGAATGAATGAATGAGCTAGGGAATGTCTGGAACCAATCTATTGTACAAATTTGTGGGAGAAGACAAAATCAGAAATGTAATTACAAAGCAATGAGCAAATGTCAGAAGAATTTAAGCAAATAACTGTAGCAGTTCTCCAGCTGTCCCTCGCATTGTTCTTAAAATAAAAGAATTTCTGCTAATGGGGGCGGGGGGGGGAATGAAAAAGCCACATGAATGAAAAGAAGTGACCCCAAGAGCTGGCATCCCAGGAGGACAGGCTGGAGCCATCAGTGACTTCATGACAGGCTGTCATCACCGTCGCCACGAAAAGCCAGCAGAACTCCCCTCAAGCCATCCCAGCCCCCACGGAGCCAAAAATGTACCAACGTCATGTCTGCAGTTGACCTCGGTTCCCAGTGCCTTTCTTCACATTCTTGGGGAGGCACTTGTGAAACTCAACCCAGATGCTGCACAAGGACAGGCAGGCGAGTGGCCTCTGGGAGTGAGTGCTCATCCCTTACCTTCCCCAGCCTCACCGCTGCAGACTGGCAGACGCCTCCGCGGCACCCGCCCCCACAGCAGCGACCAAGGATGGGCCAGGCTGAGGCTTGAACCCCTATACCAGCATGCTGGAGTTGGAAGGGGCCCCAGGAGCCTTTGGTCTGCTCCTTTGGGACAGACTGGGAAACTGAGGTCCAGAGAGGGAAAATGGATGCCGAAGGTCACACAGCAAATGAAGTCCACAGTGTCATCGGAGGCTGAGGCAAAACGTAATCAGTAAAACTGATTCGGTGTCCATTTTAAAATTTGGTGTTTTGTTCATCATGGATTTGGGCATTAACTTTGAGGTTGGAAAATATTGGACTAAAAATATTACCAATCTTGCTCGCTGAGGTTTTCCAATGCCCCCTGAAATGCTGCTCCCGAGGCAAGTGTCTCACCCCAGTGCCAGCCCTGGGAGTCAGGTTACAGTCTCGGACCCACACTCCCTGCCCGGAAAGTCCACCACCCCTTCTCACACAGGCAGCACACCCTTCTGGAAAGAACTGGCTTTGTGGGCAGGCCCACCTGGGTCCTAATCCTGCCTTTAGCCCTCCCACCCGGTGACCTTGAGCAGGTCACTGAATTCAATTTTGTCTTCTAAAAATGTGGCTATCCCTCATTTATCGAACTGACTTTTTTTTTTCAGGCTCCTACCACATGCCTGGCACCGTGCCTGGTCCCTGGGTATGTTGAGATATTGGCCAAATATCATGGGACCGTGCACATAAATCGCCCGGGGCAGAGCCTGAGGATAAGGGCCTGACCCTCCTCTTTCTCACCCTCTCCTCTTTTCCCTTCTGAAACGGGGCAGTCTGAAACACTCGGTGTTTACTATCTCCCAAAGCAGCCTGTAAGCTCTCAGGGATTCGGGTAAGCGGCTCTAGCCGGGCATGGGCTGTTCCCATTCCGCACAGGACGCTCCAGAAATCTGACCTTCTTCCTCTTCCACCCTCCCCTCCCTTTGCCGCTGCATTCCCCGACTCCCGGGCATGAGATAAGGCTGCTGTCTCCTGCTTCTTTCTCTCCTGTCTGGCCTGGCCCGGCCAGTGTGTATATGGTCTTCGTTTTCTGTATTTATAGCAACAGGGGTGGGGGCACGCGGGCAGGGGGTCCGGTGGCTGGCCCGGAGCTCCTGGGCCGTGGAAGCCGCCGGCCACAGGGGGTCTTTAACGCTCTGCCCCGCTGGTTGTAATTCTGGGGGTAGCAGAGCTGGTCGGGACCTGGTCCCTCTGGCTTCGATGACAGGCCTTCAGCAGGCACTGTAATTGCAGAGTTCAAACCATTCATTTTCCTCCTGGCAAGCTGTAGTTAAAGAGGTGCTAGGGGGCAGCCTGCTTGTCTGCAGTGAGGCTGATCAAAGGGCTGAAGGCATCTGTTTTGTCTCTGTTTTCTTTCCCCCCGTCCCCCTTTGGAAAAAAAAATAGTTAAAAAGTAATTTATGAAAATGAATACCTGTCCTTCTCCGGAGGCTAAAAGGCAGCCACATATTAGAGATATTAAATATGCATTGGGTGTTTCTTACACGACGGTCAGTTTTATAATGAGAAAATTGGAGCTAGAGAATGCTCCCGAAGTGTCCGCTCCCATTAAAACCTCTCGGCAGGGTTTTTATAATATCACACCCGACTTTGTACACTCTCGGGATTTCTTGAAGGAGATTAAACTCTCCCGCCTCCGGCCTGCGATTGGCGACGGTGTCCTGGCCCGTCCCCACCCCACAGGCCTCCCGGCCGACCCACCTCTCCCCATTTCCTGGGGCCCAGCGCAGAGGGTGCCCTGTGCGAGGCCCTCCAGGACCCCAGCCTCTCCCTCCTGGCAGAGCCCCACAGCTTTGGAAACTGCTTCTCACTCGACCGCGCGAGTGAGGTTTTCAGCTTAAAAACACACACGCCGTACTCGCCCACATTTCTCGCTCGGTTTTATAAGAAGAGAAAGGCACTTGGGCCTGAGAACAGAGTATCCCAAGCACAGGTGAAGAAGAACCTGCAGGGAAGGGGGGAGAGGCCTCACCAGCCATCCTCCACCCTGCACACAGGTCTGTGGCCTCACTTGGAACTTCAGCCCCCTGGTTCGTTCCCACAGTCGTGGACAGGTGAATGTGTCACCATGCCGGCCCAGGAGCTGTGAATAGTGCGAGATCCTGGGCTGCTGACACCACGTGGGAAGGGTTCACGGTGCTGGCTTTTAAGACCTCCCTGCCTTGCGTTTCTTTTATATCCTTGTGCACCAAGATTTTGCTAAGCCTTGTGTAGGTGCCCGATAAGGACCCGCTGCCACCTTTAAGGGTTAATTCTTCACCCTCTTTGCCACCCTCCCTCCCCGTTTCTGAGTCCCTCTGGGAGAGCAGAATAAAATCATCCCTGCATGTGTGCACGGGCAACGTGGAGTTTTCACGGTATTTTCATAGCCCTTATCACAACAGAATCCCCACCATGATCCTGTGAAGTAGGCGCTGCGGGTCCCATTTCGCATCGGGAAAATCAGGGCTCTCAGGGTCACACGACTACGAGGCCGCAGCACCCACATCTGGATAGCTCCGAAACAAGTGAGGGCATCGGAGCCAGCTTCTTTCCAGCGAAAGAGCCAATGCTTGGCCCCTGGCGGATCCTGGTTGGAAAGCGACGCTGACCTTGGGCACGTTACTTTCCTGCTTATCTCGGTGTCTCGGTTCCGAGGGGCCACGGTGATCTGGAGCCTGGCAAAGGGAAGGCGTCAATAGACATTACCGTCCTCCCTTTGATGACGTTTGGCTCAAAGGGCAGAAGTCACCTGTTTGGTGACAGTCTTCCAGGCTGTTCCTGGGCCATGTGATTTTCCCTTCTCTCCTCCTGGCCTGAATGCAAGTTTTGGAAAACAGAACAAGTCACTTAAGCCTGTGGATGTGGAGATGCCCAGGCTCTGGTTCCTTCTTGACTTCATGCCCGCTCATTCCCAGCAGGCATGGCTGCTTATTAGCATAATTCAGCTGCCTGTTGGTACGGGCCGTGTGAACATTCTTTCTGGTTCCCCAACACCCTGAGGAAAGGAGGGCTGCGCCATCCCTACTGTTTAGTAATTCCGTTACATATGCCAGGACGCCTCTCCGTGAGGAGTGGGCCAGCCGATTGAAGTATTTTCTTCTAATGGGCTTTAATTCTCTTCCACAGAATGAATGCCCTGGTGTGACAGCTTTCCATTCATTAGACTCTGGGCCTCTGCCTGAGAAAGCTCAGCGGGATTCAATGGAGACAACCTCCCCCCGCCCCCCAACATGCAACCTTGACAGGGATGGATCTGGGGGCTATTTCCCCATCCCCTCTCGGCATCTTGGTGGAGATTTGTGGCTTGGCTAGATTTTCAATGGCAATTCCTAGCCATGGGCCAGGCTTCCCTGTACGAGGGAGAAAAAATTGAACACCTATTATGTGACAACTAAGCACTCTGCGAAGTAATTATTCCATCACGATATGCAATGTGCATTTAGTGCTTGTCATGTACCAGATCTCAGGCAAATACTTTCCATGAATTATTTTTCGCTCAGCCTTCAGAAATGCCCTTGAAATCTGCACTGCTATGATCCGCATGTTTAACCTAAGGGAACAGAGACTAGAATGTTCACTTGTCCAGGATGACAATTAACAAGCAACGATACACCTAGCTTGCTGTGATTCAAAGTTTTGGTGTGCAATCCAATTTTATAACATCAACTGACGTGATCTTCACAATGACCCACGAGAATGAGGTTGCTAATTCCTTTTTATAAAGGAGAGGATTAAGGCAGGTAAACGGTGTTGAACTTGGGTATCTCTCTGAGGTCATGTACCTGCAAAGTGGGAAGGCTGGGATTTGAACGCATGAAGCCTGACTTAAAAAGTGACACGCAAGGACTAGGCTCTGTACCCCATCACATTCTTGAACGTCCCATTCCCTTGTGGCTAAATACGCTTTCTTTGCCCGACCTAAGTAGCGAGCTTCTATTTATCCCTTAAGACTCAGTTCAAATGCCCTCTCATCAAGAAAGACTTCCCTAATTATGCCAAACACATTGTGCTCCCTTCTCTGTGTACTTAGATAACCAAGACTGTATGCCCAGTTGTCGCTCTTTATGTGCATCTGTCTCTCTCATTAAACAGCAGCTCCTTAATGGTGGGGTCAAAGTCTTATTGGTCTGCATATTTAAACTTAGGACAGAGTAGACGCCTACGTAGTGATGGGATATAGAGATTAGCTCATTTCTTTGAGTCATTTTGGGCTCTTTGAATATATTACTTGATATACTATCATGGCTAGACTATATTATAGTATATTACAATATGTTATACTTTATTATATAATTAATATAATAATTACATTATTGAGTAACATAGCATAATAGATATAATATAGTGGAACATAATATGTTATTCTGTATTCCTTGATATACTATATTAAATAACCTATTTAATACATACAGATCAGTGATTTTCAATTGAGAGTGCACATCAGAATCACATATGGAATTTTTAAAAGTTCAAATTCCAAGGCTAAAATGAAAAACACAGGAAACAACAAGTGTCGGTGGGGATGTGGAGATTGTGCACTGTTGGTGGGAATGCAAACTGGTGCGGCCACTATGGAAGACAGTATGGAGGTTCCTTAAAACATTAAAAATAGAGCTACCCCACGATCCACCCAAGGAATACAAAACCTCTCATTCAAAGAGATACATGCCCCCCTATGTTTATTGCAGCATTATTTCCAATAGCCAAATTAATGAAGTGAGGTGAGTGTCCATCGACAGATGAATGGATAAAGAAGATGTGATATATATACATTATATATTATATATTATAATATAATATATAATAATATATAATATAAATATATTATATATAATGAATATATATAATGTTATATATTGAATATATATAATTATATATTATATATGAATATATATATTGTATATATATTGAATTATATATAATGAATATATATAATGAATATATAAAATGAATATATATATAATATATTATATATATAATGAATATATATATATTGATTATATATATTGTATTATATTATATATATTTGAATAATATATATATTGAATTAATATATATATAATGAATTATATATAATGAATATTATATATAACGAATATATATAATGAATTATAATATATATATTGAATTATATATAATGAATATATATATAATGAATTATAATATATATTGAATTATATATAATGAATATATATAATGAATATATTATATATAATATATATAATATATAATGAATATATATATATATTGAATTATATATATATGAATGAATTATATAATTCATTCATATATATAATGATTATATATATATTATTATATATTGTGAATATATATAATGGAATATATATAATGAATTATATATTCATTATATATATAATATATATAATGAATATATATTGAATGAATATATATATTATATATATGAATTATATATAATGAATTATATATAATGAATATATATATTACATATATATTATATATAATGAATATATATATATAATGGAATATTATTCAGCAGTAAAAAAGAATGAAATCTTGCCATTTGCAACAACATGAATGGATCTAGAGAGTATAATGCTAAGCAAAGTGAGCCAGTCAAAGAAAGACAAATACCATATGATTTCACTCATAGGTGGAATTTAAAAAACAAAACAAATGAATAAAAAAAAAGAGAGAGAGAGACAAACCAAAACTGAACTCTTAACTATAGGGAATAAACTGATGGTTACCAGAGGGGAGGTGGGTGGGGGATGGTTGAAATAGGTGATGGGGATTAAGGAGGACACTTGTGGAGCGCCTGGGTGGCTCAGTCGGTTGAGCGTCAGACTTCGGCTCAGGTCATGATCTCACGGTCCGTGAGTTCGAGCCCCGCGACGGGCTCTGTGCTGACCGCTCAGAGCCTGGAGCCTGTTTCGGATTCTGTGTCTCCCTCTCTCTCTCTGACCCTCCCCCGTCATGCTCTGTCTCTCTCTGTCTCAAAAAATAAATAAAACATCAAAAAAAATTAAAAAAAAAAAGGAGGACACTTGTGATGAGCACTGAGTGTTGAACAGAAGAGTTGAATCACTATATTTATTGTACATCCAAAATGAATATAATGCTGTATATTAATGATGATGGAATTAAAATTTTTTTAGAGAGTTTAGATTTCAGGATCTACCTGAAGTCTAGCAAATCATATACTGTCAAAGTTGATATCATATCTGTCCAGGACCTAATCATTCACCTTGTTACCATTCAGAGAGGAATGTCACCTAAGTTGAAGCAATCAGAGTCCTTCCCTGGGCATTTTCTGCTGGAACCACAGGGAAGAGTTTTCTTTGTGATTCCAGTTACAGAGCTGGGAAAATGTGGCTCTGTGGCTGGCAGTAACCATGTTCTCCAACGCGTGTGCGAAGCCTGTCTCCTGCGGGGGCTGGGTGGGAAGAGAGGGAGAATGAGAGAAAGAGAGAGAGAATACCCAGCCATCCCTAAGGTCCACTCTAGTCTGGCCCTTTGGGAAGGTTGATGAAATGAGATGGAGAATCTCCCTCTTTTTCTTAAGCTACTTGATAAGAGGTTTCTGTCATTTGCAAATGCTGTGTGTGATGCATATACATTTTGTGGCTCATGTGCATTTTAAGGAACTAGAGTGTTAAGTCGTATTTTTTATATGAAAAGACAAATAAGTATGGAAATACTCCTCGTACCATGACCCAGTGACATAATATCAAATAGCACTTAGCTCGTGAATACGTGCCCCTATGCAGGGAGGTCCTCTCGCCTGACATGGTCTGTGTGTGTGTGTGTCCCACACCGACAGAAAGAGTGGGGAGGATTTCATGGGCTTCTCAGCCATCACAGTTGAGTGGAATCCAGTTTTGTGAAGACGAGACTCTTAGGAATAAGAAAATCTTGCTTCTTCGAAGAGAAAACTGAACGGGGAATTGAGGGTCACCGCCAAAGATGACAGAGAAAACCGTCCATGAGATTGGAGACACAAAGCCATGTTTTTGGTGATTTATGGGGAGTTAGGAGTATTTGCAGTGTGAGTCTTGATTGTTCCTACTTTTGCTTGGTGTTGACTTCGCATTCAATACGATCAACCTCCATAGTATGGAATGGGTTGTTTCTTAATATTGTCTGTCCTTTGCTGGTGGCTTTTCGAGAATGTTACAAGCCACCTCTCGGCCCACCTCCCTTCTTCAGAATAATCTTCTAGCCCATGTTTCTCCATATCTTTGTGTTCACTTCTACTATAATGAAAGCAGGTACATGACTCATCAAGCCATTAGCTAAGCACTTGCCAGATGACAGGCAGGTCTTGCGCTGGGCTCTGTACTGTGACAGGGGGATTGATAACAGGTGGTTCAAGGACAGAGCGGTCCACTAGCAATAACAGCAGGCAGGGGGGGTTCACAGAACAGGGCAACTTTGATTCAGGCTTTGACATATGTGTAGGAGTCTATCAAGGAGAAAGAGAAGAAGAAGAACATCTGAAGGCTACATTCAAATATTTTCCACTTCAGCCTCAAAAATTATGTCCCTGAACTTGTATTTCAATGGTAAAGCACCTTTTTTTTTTTCCTACAAAAAAAAATTGGAGGAGGGAAGAATTTATATTCTACTTGGAGATTTGTCTGGGGCCTTTTCCTAACTTACACAACTGCCTCCTGAGGGAAGGAGAATCTGGTAAAATATCTTATGTCTAAAAGCCACAAAGATATACAGAGCAGGAGCAAAGTTTGACATATAAATACATTATATAAATGCACTCACGGCTCAATTTCCTCACCCTCTGACTGCCAGTAATTTATTCAGACAGCTTCAGCTGAAACCATTTCTCACTTGATATAATAATCTGCAAAGGTGTGTTAGAATTTTCTTCATTCGGCAGGACTTCATTCTTTTCTTGCCAAGAAAGCATTATATCCGTTAGCCTCTGGCTTCTCTGATTGGAGGTAGGCGGGAAATAGGCCCAATTCTCCCTGGCAGGAAACTCAAGTGATTTTTGTGCTTCTAGATGTTTTCTCTCAGTTCAGTTTCGATTGGTGTGTCCAGTGCCTTAGAGTTTATATGAGGCTTTCACCCTTTGTTTACAATGACCCAGGGAGACGGACCTACGATTCACCTTGTTTTGTAGGTGAGAAACCGGAAGCTCAGAAAGGGAGGAAGAACAAAAAGAAGAAAGGGAAAGTAAAATAAAGACTTAATGGGCACTTGCTTTGCAGGTACTTTTGACCCGTGAGATCTGGTAAGTCCTCCAGACAATCTTTTTTTTTTTTTTTTTAATTTTTTTTTCAATGTTTATTTATTTTTGGGACAGAGAGAGACAGAGCATGAAAGGGGGAGGGGCAGAGAGAGAGGGAGACACAGAATCAGAAACAGGCTCCAGGCTCTGAGCCATCAGCCCAGAGCCCGACGCGGGGCTCGAACTCACGGACCGCGAGATCGTGACCTGGCTGAAGTCGGACACTTAACCGACTGCGGCACCCAGGCGCCCCAGTCCTCCAGACAATCTTAAGAAGGAGGCATCATGGGCCCATTTTACAGTTGAGGAAACTGAGACGTGAACTTGACCATCAGAAATCATCAAGGTCCCCATGTGACCCCAGGTGCCCTGGCCAAGCCCCTCTTACCTGGAGCCAAACCCCAAGTCGCTTTGACGTCATCCCATTGCCTCCTCAGGACTGTCCTGAGGACCTACTATGTGTCTATCAGCTGCGGGAGATGAAGAATTGTAAGAGATAGGTCCTCCCCTCCCGGACCTCGATCTTGATGAGGAGCAAGGGCAAAGAGAGACGTTTCAGAAGCAGGCCAGGGACTGGATGATAACCGCCTCCTCTATAAAGTCCTGATGCACGCCAGACGCTCACTGAGGGAAGCATTTGGTCAATCTCCCTGACAATCTGATGGTAGATATGAATATCATCCGAGTTTGATAGCCCGAAGCCTGACGCCTCAGAATCTGCAGGGGATTTCAACACAGGCTGCCTGGTTCCAAAGTGCAGGGGAGAGTCACCGGGCTTGGTTAGCCTTGGAGTCATGCTGCCTAGGTCCGTGTCTGCTTCTGCCTCTTATTAGCTGTGTGTGCCTGGGCAAGTTACCACCCCTCTCTGAGCCTCCCTTTCCAGGGCCATATTGTGAGGATTCAACGTTGACCACCTTGTATTGGTAAGAGCCACCTTCTGCCTTCTGGTCATTCTGGGGGGGGGGGGTCATAAATGCATACTGATTGCATACACACAGAAGGAGGGACGGGGATACACCCCGAGTGTTTGCCTCCGGATTCTGGACCTGCTCTTCGGCCGCGGGGTGCCCGTTCTGCCGGAGGTAGGGAAAGCTTGAGGGAATGTTCCCTGCCTCCGATCCCCATCCCCATCCTCACGCCCCCCCCCCCCAACATACACACAGAATCAGCTTCCACCAAGGCAGCCAGAGGAAAAGAACTTTTTCTTCCTTTCTCAGGATTTGGTAGGCTTGACCCTCAGGAACGGTGGGTTGGCAGGTGGGGAGGCGAAAGTGTGTGTCCGTGAAATGTGCCCAAGAACCAAGCAGAAGGCGCTTTTCCCTAAACTGTCATTGGCATTCGGGAGGCAAATGCCTTAGGCATAGTCCTCTTATTATCCTCCTCGTACATGTTATTGGAGGTGAGTCAAATAGATCTGCCGGCCTACCCGATGGAGTGTAATAAGGAACACTACTGTCTGTGGGGGCGCTGGAAAGAATCCCATGGGCTCAGACAGAGCCCCAGGCGCTCCCCACCTGGCTGCCTTGGAACCCAGCTCAGCCACCTCTTAACAGTATCGCCTGGATCCTCCTCTTTCCCTGTCTGAGCCTCAGTTTACTTTCCTGCAAAATGGGAACGATAACTATCCGTTTCCCAGGGCTGCCGTAACAAAGCACCACACATTAGGTGGTGGTCAACAACAGAAGTTCACCGTCTCACGGTGCGGGAGGCGAGAAGTTCAAGATGGAGGCATGGAGGGGTCGCGTTCCCTCCGAAGGCCTGAGGGGAGACCCTCTTCCTTGCCTCTGTCCTACCTTCTGGTGCCACTGGCATTTCCTGGCGTTCTTGGGCTTGTAGACGCATTATTCCAATCTGTACCTCTGTCATCACACGGCATTTTCCCTGGGTGCCTCTGTGTGTCTCTTCTCAGTATTGGATAGGGCCCACCCTCACGATGCCATCTCAGCATTTTCAAAGATCCTATTTCCACATAAAGTCTCTTCAGTGTATCTTTTTTGGGGACACCATTCAATTCGTAACAATCACATCACGTGATTTGGTGGAGGGTTAAAAAGATGCCTATACCAGGGGCTCGGTCCGGCGTCCGGCCCCCGGTTGCTCTGATTCCAGAGCCTTGTGAATTCGCTCCTCCCGCCTTCCACCCCAGGGTCCCCAGAAACATCTGTGCCCTATTTTGTTGTTGTCTCTTTGAACAAAATGCCATTTGTTTATTTAATTACATAAGAGCACATACTTGCAAAAGGGAAAAACTCAATATAAAAATGCATTTATACGAAATGTCTAGCAAGGAAAATTGATAAACACAGAAAGTAGATTAGTGATTGCCTCGGGCGAGGGGAGAGGGAGATGGGGTATGACTGCTAATGGGTAGGTATGACATTCGTGCTGGAACCATGGAAATGTTCTAAAATTAGGTTATGGGAACGGTTGCGCAACTCTAAATACACTAAAAACATTGGACGGTGTACTTTAAATGGAAAATTTGTATGGTATGTAAATTGGATCTCAATAAAGCTGTTTAAAAAAAAATATATATATATATACATACATGTAAACGATAAAAGAATGAACCTCCCTTCCTTCTCCCATCCCTCCCACCCAACTCTGTTCCTCACAGGAGCAGAAATAAACAATTTCGTCTATTGCTACAGATTTGTTTGCTGCGCACTTATAATCATGTATATGAATATATGTAAATGTATAATTCGGGGGTACAGATTTTTTTTTTTGGCCTTCACGGCATCACCTCACACGTGCCATCCATTTCTCAATATTTTTGTTATGTTTGTTATGATGGGATATGGTTTTTCTCCTTACTGATACATCTGGGACAAATCTCGTTCTTAGAACAAGTAGGGAGGGGAACCTCATTGATTCTTTTTTTTTTTTTTTTAACGTTTATTTTATTTTTGAGACAGAGAGAGACAGAGCATGAACGGGGGAGGGGCAGAGAGAGAGGGAGACACAGAATCGGAAGCAGGCTCCAGGCTCTGAGCTGTCAGCACAGAGCCCGACGCAGGGCTCGAACTCACGGATGGCGAGATCGTGACCTGAGCTGAAGTCGGATGCTCAACCGACTGAGCCACTCAGGCGCCCCGAACCTCATTCATTCTAACAGCTGCGTGGCATTTCCATAAGACTAGAGCACAAAGGTTTCAGCACTCTCCTATTTGGGGACATTTTGGTTGCCTCCGGTTTCTCACCGTGACAAAGACAGACCTGTAGGTGCACGTGTGACTCATCCGTGCTTCACCAGAAGCTTCCTTCCTGCTTGATGCCCACTGCAGCCGCCCCCATGCCCCCCACCGGGCCGACCGCTGGTGCTGAAGAAAAGGTAGTTGGAAGGTCTGTGTGATCAGTTCCCTTCCGGGGACAGTGTTTCAGCCAGGGCCCCAGTAGCACTTAACCTCCTGGGCCAAGTGAACTTGCCGAGTTTCAAAGGCAAATCAGACCGAAAATGTGCCCAGCTTGGTAAAGAGGTTTAAAATAAGGCACTAAAGGGACGCCTGGGTGGGTCCGTCGATTAAGCATCCGACTAAGGCTCGGGTCATGATCTCGCGGTTCACGAGTTGGAGCCCCGCATCGGGCTCTGTGCTGACAGCTCGGAGCCTGGAGCCCCCTTCGGATTCTGGGTCTCCCTCCCTCTCTGCCCCTCCCCCATTCATGCTCTGTCTCTCTGTCTCTCTCTCTCTCTTTCAAAAAATAAATAAACATTTAAAAATTAATAAAACAAGACCCTGGAGCGCCATCACCTGCGTTCCCCTCGCTTTCCAAAAGGCAAAGCCTATCCTGTGGGTTATCTACTCGTTACCTAATCACGAAAGACAAAGAGGTGAACTTTGGTTACAGAATCAACTAGAATTCATCACCTTCGGGTAACACAGCACCCCGCCCCCCACCTTCCTGCAGACTCCTCCTTCTTTATCGATTCAACAAAAGCATCCCAAGCCCTCCTGTGGGTAACCCTACATACGCGCTGTCTGGTTTGGATATCTCCCTCATTCCTCACCGCTGAGGACATGACTCTTGCTTCCCTCATGGGGAAGACAAGGAAACAAGGAGAAAAAGATGCTCAGGGCTCACCCAGCTGGAAAAGGCGCAGCCGGAATTTGACTTCACACCTCTCTATCGCCAAAGCCCACCCTTTTTCCTTCTTTTTTCCCCCGGTGTTATTGAGGTTCTATTGACAAATAATCGTCCCATATATTTAAGGTGATGTTCTGATATAGGAATACATTGTGAAGTAAGCCCTCCAATTCGGCGAATTCATCTTTTCATCCCTTCATATTGTTGCTTTCCGTGTGCGCAGCGAGAACTTGTGAGAGCTACTCTCTCAGCAGGTTTTAAGTATAAAATACAGTATTATCCACGGTCGTCGCCATGCCATCCAGCAGATCATCGGAACTTACTCATCTTGTGTTGAAAGTTCGTATCATTTGATCAGTAGCTCCCCACTTGCCCCCCCCCCCCCAGTTCGGGCTATTACCTCAATTATTATCTGTTCTGCCTCAGATACAGCACTGGTTGAATCGTTGGCTGGATGGACAGATGGATGGATGGATGAACAGATGGGGGTAATGGAAGGATGGATGGGTGGTGCATCTAGAACGTCTCGTGGTCGAACCCACCTCTCGTTTGAGCCTTACTCTACGTACGCCCTGCCTGTTCCCCAGCACCGACCTCCACTCTCTCCACTAGATTAACGGGATATCAGAATGGCACAGGCCAACTCCCTTTGTTCTGGAACACAGTATGCCTGCAGTTAGAACACAGGGCTGAGAACAGCGGCATCCAGAGTCAAGGCCTTTCCGGGACTGCTCGGCTGCACAAGGACTTACGTCGTTGAGTAGAGCGGGCAGCTGAAGTTGGATGAGAAGGCTCCCGGGAAGGTGGATGTTCCAAATGCTGTAGGGCTACAACTCCTAGACCAGGGGGAGGTACAAGTCCCCAGTTCCCTCTCGTAGAGGACACAAGGTGGGAGGGTCTGTGAATCCTACACAGCCAGCCTTGGAATCGATAGCCAGCCTTCCATCCGTTTACGACTGGTTCCAACAGCATGGCAGATGGGTGTAGTGGAAGAAGCACTGATTTCGGAGTTAAACAAACTCGTGCTGTGTCCTAACTTTGCCTTTGATCCCGGGAAAATGTCTTAGCCTTGCTGGGTCTCAGTTTTGTCTGTAAATTGAAAATAGGGCTGTTGGGCTGGTGAGGGCGTGGGGTGATAGGGAGGGCTGCACTGTACAGAATGCGCAAGGTGCCTGGCACAGAGCTGGGAATATACTAGATGCTCCGTAGATGTTAGTCTACCCATCCCAGCACCTCCAGCTTCTGTGGCTGGCTTCCGGAATACAGAAACGGGACTAGCTCTTTGTGTAAATGCAATCTGAGTTTCCTATTTTCTTCTATACCGAATGGAAATTTGATGAATTTGGTCTTGGTATATATTTCACTTGCTAGATCCTGCTTGGCTAAAGCTGAGGTCTCTCAGCGGAGACAGTTGGAGAGGACTCGAGCGTCAAAATGTTTAGAATAAGATTCTGAATTTGCTCCCATTTCCCACAACGATACAAAAAGTCGGTTTTCCTCTTCCCACCCCACTGACTCGGCAAAGGCGTGATCCTCTAAAATAACAGCTCCAGCCCAGGAAAAGGGAGAATTCCACGCTCTCCATCTGTGATGTGTCACGAAAAGGAAAGGAAAAATAAAGAAACCTTTAACAATTTGCCATATTGTATGCTTTGGAAGAGCCTGGTAAACTTTCTAGCAAATTGCTTCTAATTATAGGAAACCTGCCTTGGGCTTCAGGAAACACTCGCCAGCGTCATCCAGTTCTCAATTCTTGGCAGAAGCGGCGGTTTCTCTCATTATTATTTCAGTTGGCTTGAGCTATCGACAATGCATTTATCAAATGAGGCACGAAGCTGCCTCCCTGGAATAACGTTCTAGAGAAGGCAGTGCTTGGGAGCCAGATGAAATGGACCGACAGTTGACATGATCTTGATGCCATTTCCACAACCCGAGTCAGCTCATCAGCAATGATCATCTGTCCTATCATCAATTTCTAGTCAAGAAGTTGCTTGCTGTCTTAAAATCTACAGAAAAGAAATCATAGCCAAGTATAAAATTCCCGCATTCCCCCCTCCCCCCAGCCCAACCCCTCCCCAGGGTGGTTCACCCATTCCGTCGACATTTCCTGACTTTGCATGGACTTTCCTGTTGACCACTGCTCAATTGCAACCTCGGAGCACACTCTTGTCCCAAACCCCTGGGACCCTTTGGGACACTTTTCCTCATCTTTCTCTTTGCAATGTGTACATAGTTTGTTTTTTTTTTTTAATGGGTTATGCGTTTAGCTGTATAACTGGCTTTCTCGATAGTAAGTTTATATTCTCGATCATTCTTGACAGCGTCTGTAGATGGACCCTACTCATGTAATGGTTATGTAATAGTCTATAGTAGTCCAGGCCAACAGGAACATAATGACAGACACATATGTAATTTAAAATTTTCTGCTGGTCACCTTGCACAAAGTAAAAAGAAACAAATGAACTTCATTTTGATGTCCCACATATCGTCGACCTTTGTTGATGACGAGTCAACCAGCAAGGATCTCTCCCACCACAGCCGTGGGAGAAGGTGGAAAATCGTGAATACTCAGGTTAACAATTACTGTTGTCCCTGTTAGGTCTGTTTCGAGTCAAAGAAAACATATGTAAATGCTTAAATAGGCGGTAACTCTCCAAAATAAAAATGGCACTAGACTCATTGTGCTCGATACTGCTAATATATTTACCTTACTCTCTTTCAAGGGATAGCTTATTTTAGTTACGGGCTTTCAGAATATAGTTTACATCACATAAAAGTTTTAAGAACAAAAGTTATTCTTAATGTCATTCAATACATTCCAGTTTATTCTATGTCTTTCTTTCATCCTTATTATTATTTATTTTTACATTGAAAGCTGGTCGTGAGCAACTCTATTGCTCGTTGCCCTACGGATTCCACGGCCCTATCGGTTTTGTCCTGCGGTTTGAAAACCACTGCCATAGTTTGTCTTGGGAAGGATACTTTTCCTGTCTTCTCTCCAGCACGCCATTCATGTCTCCCCAAATCGGCAGTGGGACGCTTCTCACTTTCCTGCTGGTCATCTGTCGGTACTCCTGGGTATCATCACTTTAGGAAAGTCTCCTGTCCCCGTGGCTACTTGTGGAGCAGTGAATGTGGGTCTTCGGTGGGGGGAGAGGAGAGGGCTCTGGTCATCTAGGTCTCAAAGCGTGGGTTAAGTTGGCCTGAAGACACCATTCAGAGCCCTGGAGGTCTTCCTCCCCATGGGTTGCAGGCTTGCTTTTCTACCTGCCGCATTGTTCGGAAGGCAGCTGTGACCATCCATGTGACCTAGTTGTGGTGTGTTAAGTACACACATGCGAATGCACCCACCCACGCGCACCCACACAAGCCCCGTGAACAAACACGGATCCTCCGAGAAAATGGACTCACAGCTCATAAGGAGGAAAAGGAAGTTTTTCCTAACACCAAATCATGAGTCCGGTGCCTCTTTCTCTGAGCAGTCCGGACTTCGTGTTACTATTTTGAAAATACTAGCCTTCACGCATCTAACCTCATCCCACTTTCAAATTGTGCCTCCCGAGGTCTGCCACGAATAGGAAAAGAGCCTACTCTGCATCGTCTTAATGGCTCTGCCCAGGCACTCAAGTTGACTTGAGCTGGCCATTCTGGGAAGAACTTGATTCTATTTCTGGCCCAGTGCCCACGCTGGCTGTGGGGACAGATGGGATGATTCTTTTCCTTCAGACACATGGGGGAGATGGGAGAACTTTGCCGAGAATCGGGACTGAGCCCAAGACAGCAAAGGGATGATGGATCTGTGGTGTCCTAGCGTGGTGGGCCTAGGTGCCCACAGACACCCCCGAGGGGAGGGCCCTGTGAGGGTGTGTGTGAGCTCATTCGCCAACCACCCAGCACTGGCTCAAAAGGGAGCATCCCCTGCCACACAGCTCTGCTGGACCCATCCCGAACAGGAAGGGGAAAGAAATCAACAGTTGTAACAGCCCACATGGCTCCAGCCATTGACTTAGGCAAGCCAAGTGCCCTGTGAGAACCTTGGCCTCTTGGTCCATGAAATAAAGACCACACCTTGGCCTGCCAAAGTCACAGGGCTGCCAGTAGATGTACAGGAGACCCATGTGGAGTGACAGCATACTCTGAATATGCAGCAGTTCCCTGCACATGTAAATACTATAGTTTTAAAAAGAATGATAATCATAATTAAGCATAAGGCCTATGACATACACTTGCATCCCACAAATGAGAGAAAGGAACTAACATTTGCATGCAGGCACTCAGCTGGGTGATTTCACAGACAATATGTCACTTCATCTTCATAATACTAGTATGAGGCAACTTCTTTTTCTCCACGTCACAGAGGCAGAAAATGAGGTAGAGGGGGATGAGGTCACTTGCCCAATTTCACAGCACAAGAAGACACTGGGAGTCTGGGCTGGGAGGTTAACTCTGATGGCCCGACCCGGGGCTCCTGTTTCCCACCTCTACTCAATACCCATTAACCCCAAATTAATCGGGGACGTCCAGGCCCAACCCCATTGCACAAAAGAGAAACCCCACCAATTTCAGGCAGAAAGAACATGGCGGTATGGCTCTCCACAGAAGGTTCCGGGATGGGCAAGCCCTTAGCAACATGAATGCACCTCCAATAAAATGCAATTGCTTGCTGACCTGTCTTCCAGATCCTGGATTCCAATGACTACAGAAAACAAAATCACTTCTGAGTTGGTCAGGGAACGCTGCTCCTTGAAGCCACTGGACTCCTAATCCTGTCCTTGAGTGACACCCCTCCCCCCCGCCCCCGACAGTGATCACATAACTCCTATTCATTCTGTGGAATCACAGGTCAATCTCTAAACACTTGACCTTGTTCTTCTGCTTCTAAGCTTGAATTAAGAGCTACTCGAGGTGGCTTGGATTCTGAGGGCTGAGCTCTTGGATTTTGGAGATACCCCCGTGGTTTTGGAGAAGGCTTTTTTATTTTTAAACACTCCCTGATAACAGTTACCTGAACACTGCCAGCTTCCTGGCCCCATTCTGGAAAGGGAGAAGAGCTGCCTTGGAGAGGTTGTCTGAAGCTTGAGGAGGCGCCGCTCCCTGAAGTTGTTACATCCCGTCGGTCTGTTTTTGGAAGGCTCTTGAAGAGAAGAGATAAACTGCTTGGTGTCCCTGTTCATGATAAGAGGACGGGAAGCAGCCTCGTTGCCTGGATCAGATGACAGGGGGAGCTGGGGTCTTGGGGACACTGCTGGCCCTGCATCAGCACCCGTCCCCTGATCCTGGCTCCAGGACGGTCCAGGCCTGTATATGCTGGGCTTCCCCAGGAGCCATCTCTCTGAAACAACCAGACCTGGGTCACCACGTCCCCCATCTGTGCCCCCACAACGCTCTGCTTATCCCATCAAAGCTACCCAACGTGACAATTATCCATTCTCCCGTCTCTTTCGCCACGAGGCAATGAGTATTTTGAGGCAGGGACCATGTCTGATGGACCCAATTGCATGGTCCACTTCCTTGCACGGAGTGGACTTTAAGTCAATGTGAAAAGAATCCATACGGAAGGGGGAAGGAGGGAGAAGGGAAGAAGGCTGAGTGCTCCAAACGAAATAGATGGTGTCTATAGCTCCTTGTTGCCAAAGTCTCTAGAATGCCATGAAGACCCTGCCCTAGGGCCAGTTTGAGCTCAAGCTCCGCTCTGCCCCAGCCGTGAGAACCTGGGCAGGTCGCCTAACCTCTCTGCGCTTCAACTTTTCTCATCTGAACTCGGGATGGAAAGATTTGTGAGGATGCCTGAGGCCATACCCGGGAGTCACTCACAGACACCGCAGTGCTTTGGGGGGGGGGGGGGTGGTAAGTATCACCAGTTACTGTAACCCTTCAATCCCTGAGCTCAGCCACACGTAGCACACTTCCTCCGCTGTGCCTCTCGGGAACCCAGTCTCTTTCCATCTTGATTCTGAGGTTTCTCTCCCTTGAGCTGGCAGCTGGGGAAGGAGAGCGAGGATCACAGGAAGAAGGGCCAGGTCTGGAAAGTGGGGGTGGGGGGGCATCCTACCACAGACCAGTGACCACAGACGACCAGAGGAGTGGCTCCAAGATGGGGTTCCGCTGGGGGCACTGAGAGAAGGGGGAAACAAGGATGTGGGTGGGCACTGGGGCCTAATGCCTCACACATGACTTGGCACATTGTGAGCTTTCTTTTTTTTTTTTTTTTAATTTTTTTTTTCAACGTTTATTTATTTTTGGGACAGAGAGAGACAGAGCATGAACGGGGGAGGGGCAGAGAGAGAGGGAGACACAGAATCGGAAACCGGCTCCAGGCTCTGAGCCGTCAGCCCAGAGCCCGACGCGGGGCTCGAACTCCCGGACCGCGAGATCGTGACCTGGCTGAAGTCGGACGCTTCACCGACGGCGCCACCCAGGCGCCCCAATGAGCTTTCAATAAATGTACGTGCTGTTACTAACAAGAAGGAATCCTGCTGAAAAAATACATGCCGTGACTCTTGATGGATGATGAGGATATTTTGCAGACGGCCAAGGGCTCCTCTCCCTTCCCTAGGCGTGGGCTCTGGAATCAATGTTTTTTTGAATGTGTGGTCTGGAAGCACACCTGCATAGTTACCTGCTTTCATCCTTACAGTGGAGATGGATTTACACTCATTTTACTACTAAGGAGACGGTCTCAAAAAAGGAGGTGAAATGTACCAAGATCACATGGAGCCGTCGAGGCAGAGCGGGACCTAGGACGTCATTCTAGCCAAAACTCTGCGTCTACGTGGCTGCGTCTATATCACCTCACCCAGCTCCTGGGGATCCCCGCTTCTGATCTACGAAATGTGTGAGGCGGGGAGGGAGATGTTTTGGAAAGGGTGATCTCAGCGTTTCCTTCTAGCTTTAAAAAGCCATTCTGGGACTTGAAGGCAACACCAGGTCTTTCTGAAAAGAAAGGATTTGTGCCGGTTACACCGCAATTTGAAGAAAAAAAACAACAACAACCCTGGTGGACTCTCCAGGTGACTGCAACAGCCCCACCTCTGCAGGAAAAACCGTGCTGATTTCTCCAGGGAACTGGCCACGGGTGTTGGTGCTTCTACCCAAAGTTAGCAGTCTGCGCAGATTCGATGCAAATAAATTTTGTTACCTATTTGCCTCCACGACACTTGTTTTTTAAAAAATTGGGAATTGCAATTAAGAAGTAACTGACATTTAGCTAATTGGCTGAAATAGACTCCACCGTCAACCAAAATGGTTCAGATCTATGGAAGAAGCTGCAGGCTACAGGGCAAACTCAATGGGGTTTCAGTTTTACAAAGACATGGGTGGTTTTCTTTGAAGTCGTTTCTCTCAGGAAGCTTGTGCCTGTGCCACACCCTCGCCTATTGGTCTGATCTGGGGGTTCATCATGGTGTCATAAAAGCTCAGTTTGTTTCGACAATGCTCTGATTCCATTGTCTACCCTTCTGCAAGGTTATTAAATATAGAGGAAGTTTTGGCAAATCATAGGCACTGAGTGTGCAAACAGTAGCTGCTTTGTTTTCACTCACTATTTTAATCAAATTTGGGAAACAAATGACTTAGGGACATACAGATCCCAAAGGATGCCAGAATATTCCCCAAGCTGTGTCACAAACAATGGACGGCCAACTGTCCCTGTTCAAAATGCCCCATCTGGTCTAATGACTTTTCCTTGGGGCTTTAGCTTTCAAAGGACTTGCAAATAGGTGGTCAGCAGGACCTCAGGGCTGGGCCAGAGGGGGGTTTGGAAGCTAAGATTATGCAGTTGCTCCTTTTATTTGTTCTTCTTGAACAGCCCCTAGATTTTGAAGATGTTTTGGGGACTGAGGAGAGGAAGAGAGAGAAGAACAAAGGAATTCATAATCATCATGTGCCTACTTTTTAACTCCGTCAGGAATCTGGGCGAAAGACACCTTTATTCTCTTGGAGTAGAAGCAGCTTTTCAGCCAGCATTAAAGGGAAAAAGGATTCTTTGCTTACTCTACAGACAGAGTCCTGACGCATGTTGGGCCGAATGTTGAGGCAGGGTTTGGTGGACAACTTGCTTCTTGTTGCCCTTCCCTTTCATGGAGAGCTCAGCCCACTTTGCAAAGTAGGCTGAATGATGCGGCATAGTTCATAAACTCCACATATGTTTCTT
This sequence comes from Prionailurus bengalensis, assembly GCF_016509475.1. Classification (NCBI taxonomy): domain Eukaryota; kingdom Metazoa; phylum Chordata; class Mammalia; order Carnivora; family Felidae; genus Prionailurus; species Prionailurus bengalensis. The sequence continues at coordinate 176,393,676 of NC_057343.1, read as the reverse complement.
GAATGTCTGCTATGTTCTGGATCCTTGGTAAGCAGGAGAAACACGCTTCAGGGCAAACCTAACGTGGCACCTACCCCCCTGGAGCTTGCAGATTAGTGGAGAAAGGTATCAATAAGGTCATCGCCATCCACTGCGAAGAAGGTGATAGGAACTCATCATTGGGTGATCCATCTAGTTGGGGAGTCGGGGAAGGGAAGCACTGGCTAAGATCTGAAGGAGGCTAGAGGCAGACCAGACAAGGAACCAGAGAACCACAATCCCAGCAGAGAAAATGGTGTAGGAGAAAGTAGCGGGAGGCAGCAAGACATGGTCAACAAACTCAAAGAAGGCTGGTGTGGTTTTAGAGAAGAGGGTAAAGGCCCTTGTATTACAACATGAGGCAGAGATCAGATCGAATAGGCCAGGTAGACCAGCTGAACATTTCTGACCCCCTGAGAAGCCACGGAAAGCTCACAGCTTCAACAGAAGTCCTCCCTGGGAGACAGACAGGCCTCAGGTCAAAATGAGGGTCCAGCACCTACTCATTCGGTGACCTTAGGTGAGTTTTTTTTGAACGTCAAGCCTCGGTCGGGTTCCTCATCTATACGATGGGTGTAGCTCCTATTGTGAAAGGCCATTTGAAGAGATTCAGTGAGAAAACATGTACGACAATTCTTAATACAGTATCTGATACCTGATGCTTCTAGTGTGTCGGGCTGAGATAAATAGAATTGATGGTATTTCTACCTTTCAATACAGGACGGGATTTGACAGCCTACTTCTTAACAGAGGGAGGACACTGAACTCAGCAAAGTCTACAAAACTGGAGACTCTCCACTCCAATGTTGGCTTTTTCGGGGGAGGGGTAGAAAGATGTCTACTTTTCCCCCCTAGAATGATAGGATCACGAGTTGTCGGGTGCGGAAAGGACTTTGAAAGTGACGATGCCAACCCCCTGTCCATTGCTACTGTTGGGATGCTTATTTGTTGTAATACTGCTATCTATTTTCCCTTCACTTTGAAATCCTTTGGAGGAATTACATCTTCTTTGTCAGATGTAGCTTGATGGGGGTGCTTAAGCTTCCCATTCTGCCTTAGCCAAGGGGCCAGGACAACACCCACACCAGCCCAGTGGATCCTCCCTGCCTGGAAGTTGAATCTTAAACCCAGAAATGAAGGAGGTGGAGCATAATGGGGCTCTCTTCCCACCCAAGCCCCTCCTAGACAGATTGTTCTATTACTAGGTCTCCCCTCATGGTCTGCTTTCCAGTCTCTTAAACTAAAAGTCCCGGATCCTTTCTGTGCTCTAGGCCTGTTAGCCAGCTACCCCTCGCGTCCATTGGCCCCTGTCAACCTTCCAAAATAACCCTTTTAATTTCCACCTTAGAGCCAAAACAAACTAATTAATATAGCAGTAAAGAAATTGAGACCCAGAGAAATTAAGTGACCTGTACAAAGGCACAGCAAGTCTGTGAGATCTGGGGGCAGAGTCACTTAACTCCAAATTCAGAGCTCTTTTATCTACAGGGAACCTAGAGATTGTAAAACACGTGGGGTTATGGGGATGGGGTAGGGAAAACATTTTGATTTCTCTCCCTTTCACTTCCTTCATAGAAACAAATGAAGTTCTAGCTCAGAGCTTGAGTGGCTTCCTTTTGGGTCTGAAATAGTAGATGTTAAACTTGAAATTCAAGTTCCCCCACAGAATAATCACCTCCCGTCTTTCAGCTTTACCTCCCACATGCAACTACTGGCCTTACCTTCTACATAAAATGTACCATTGGCCAAAGGTGTTCCTTTCTGGTCCCCAGGAATACCTTGTTCTGTCTGGTCTTCACACTCTGCTCAGGCCACTCTTTTTTTTTTTTTTTTCTTCTTCCTTCTTTCTTTCAACATGGAGAGCTACTCTGTCCCAGGCCTGGGGCATTCAACAGGAAGGAAAAGAAAGACCTTCCCTCGAGGAGTTCCAGTCTACCGGGACAGAGGGGCAAGTAGATAGGTACAACAGTGCTGGAGGTGTGGGGAACACAGGGAAGGTCGCTAGCTCCATTTTGAGGACTCGAGAAGGTTGCCTAGAGGAGACATTTTGAGACAGAGTTGCCAAAGGATAAGTAGAAGGTTCAGGAAGGGGAAAATGTACATAAAAGCAAAGGAGGGGGGAAAAAAAAGATAGACATGTTACCCAAAGTACAAGCAATAGAAGAAAAACAGATAAACCGATTACGGTCAAAATTTTAAAAAAATTGTGCTTGGGGCGCCTGGGTGGCACAGTCGGTTAAGCGTCTGACTTCAGCCAGGTCACGATCTCACGGTCCAGGAGTTCGAGCCCCGCGTCGGGCTCTGGGCTGATGGCTCAGAGCCTGGAGCCTGTTTCCGATTCTGTGTCTCCCTCTCTCTCTGCCCCTCCCCCATTCATGCTCTGTCTCTCTCTGTCCCAAAAATAAATAAACGTTGAAAAAAAAAATTTTATAAATAAAAAAAAATTGTGCTCAAGGACACCCTAAAGAAAATGAAAATACAACCCATAAAACGGGAGAAAAAAATTTCCAAATTACACGTCTGATAACAAATTTTGATCTAGACTATGAACAACTATTCTAACTCGGTAATAAAAAAGACTAATAGCACACTTAAACATGGGCAAAAGATCTGAACAGTCATTTCTATGAAGATGTACACGAAAAGCACATGAAAAGATGCTCAACATCATTAGCCAGCAGGGAGATGCAAATCAAAGCCGTAACAAGACACCGCTTTCTATTCGGAGTATGGCTAAAATCAAAAGATAGAGAATAACAAGGGTTGGCAAGGATGTGCAGAAAGTGGCGCCTTCATACGCTGCAGCTGAGATTGTAAAATGGCGCAGCTATTTTGGAAAATAGTGTGTCAGTGGCCCCGAAAGTTACGCGTAGAGTTACCATATGACCCAGCAATTCTATTTCTGCATATCTACCGAAGAGAAATGAAAGCCTATGTCCACACACAAATTTGTATGTCAATGTTTATAGCAGCATTCTTCACAACAGGCAAAGAGTGAAAGCAGCCCAAATCAAGAGACAAACAGATAAACAGGTAATAGATAGCCATGCAATGAAATATTATTCAGCCATGAAAGGGAATGAAGGAAGGAGTGAAAAGGAATGAACCTGAAGCACATGACGCTACACAAAAGCCACCAACAAAACCATACATTGTATGACTTCATTTCTATGCGAGGCCAAAGAGGAAAAGTCTATAGAGATGACTAGTAGGTCAATGACTGTCAGGGGTAGGGGGATGGTGAGGAGATTGAGGGAATGGTGGCTAAGAAATGCGGAGTTTCTTTTTTGGGATAACGAAAATGTTCTAACATTAATTGTGGTGATGGATGCACGCTCTGGGAACACACTTATATAATATCTTTATTATAGTCCTTATCGTTACCCACTATTTTCCTGCTTGTTGAAGCGTATGTCCCTATGCGTTACTTGTCTGTCTCTCCTGCCTCTCTATGAAACAGAACTCAGCGCGTAGGAGGACCCTATAAGCACTCGATCAGTCTGATTAGTTGATTGATTAATTAATTTGAAGTCAAATGGGTAAGACCAAAGTCATTGGCTGAGACATAAAGCACGTAGCCAAATCAAAGGACTTTGGAAGTCAGGTACTGCAACACAATGGGAAGACTAAATGACCATGAAAAACGTGGCGATCGTCGTAGGGCCAACTGAAGAGTCTGCGGCTAAAGGATTCAAATCTAATTTCAGAGGGTGGTATTGGCCAAACAAAACAAATCTATGAGCAGATTCAGCCCAGAGGCCACCAGTTTGCAACCCTTGTTATAAGGGCTTGACCTTGACAGTTCACTGAGGGCATGCCTTTCCTTCTTAGGTAAGACTTTCTGTTCCAAGGGCATGAAAAACATTGACTCTTCGATTGAAGAGTTGGACACGTGAAAGAAACCTTGGGGAAAATCCGTTTGTGAATGAGAAGGCTGATCTTTGGCGAGGGCACTTGTCTTGCCAGTCACAGAGAAAGCTCGTGGGACCACCGGGTGTAGACATGTCTCTGTGTGTTAAATGAACTCATGAAACAAGTGTCTAATTGTGTGAGTTTGTCTCAGTGGAGGAGAGGAGACACCAGAGAGGAGATTTGGGAAAGAAATGGGGAGGGACTGAGGGGAAGGAGCTGTGTGCAAGGACTCTGTGACCTGGTGCCGACGAGCAGAGCATGGAGAAGAGGGGCCTTTCCCACCTCAGTGGTTCTGATCACCAATTCCGACGCATGTGGGTCGTTTCCACACTCATCCATCAATTCTGTGACACCAGCTGTGTGTCTGGTAGTGAAACTCAACTCTGACACTCTCTAGCTGAAGAGAGCGTCGGATCCCACAGGTGACAGGCCCGGTCCTATAAGACACCCCCCCCAGCCCCACTCCCCCCCAACCCCCGACACACTCCTTCAGATGCCAGTCACAAGTCCAGCTTGTCACTTGGGCTTCTGACCAACAGGCCATAGCTGGGAGGTTCTCACAACCCCTTCTTCGGGTTGGATTAATCTGCTGGAGTGGCTCACAGAATTCAGGAAGGCAGCTTACTTACTGGATCACCAGTTTGTGGTAAAAGGAATGTCTTCCGCTGTTCTCATATCCCAAATGTTCACCAACCAGGAGCCTTCCAAACCCCGTCCTTCCAGGTTTTATGGAGGCCTTCCTACATAGGCATGGTTGAGGAAATCGTTGGCCATCGGCAACACGTTCAACCTCCAGCCCCTCTCCCCTCCCCGGACGCTGGAGAGTTCCAACCCTCTTCCAACTCTGGCAACCAGTCCCAACCTCAGGTGGGGTCCTAGAGTCATCTCATTAACATAACACAAGACACCTTTATTTCTCTCACCACCTGGGAAATTCCAAGCGTTTTTCAGAGTTCTCGGCCAGAAACAGCAAAAATCACAGACATAGACTTTTATCATAAATCACAGTATCACACACTTCTCTGCACAGCTCTCTGGCCCGGGTTTAGCGAAGGTTTCTGAAACATAGGGTGGCCTCAGGTCCCTCAGGGGCATCAGAAGACGGGCCTTTGGCCCAGATGTCACCATTGCCTCAGAGGGCACCGACGCAGACAGCAGAGACCAAGGTGGGAACTGCCCTGGAGATGTTTCCTAAATAGGGCACAGAGTAGTGGTTACAGAATAGCAGATTATGAGGGCCCTATTGTGAGCTTATCTGAGATTCCCCCTGGCCCCCCGAAATATGTCAGGGAGAATGGCAGATGGGGGCCAAGATAGCTGTACTTTTTAAGTTGATGGGACCTCATTTGTACACATAGGCTGGTGTGGAAACTTGGGGTTATATTTGCATTTATATCACTGTTTATAAACATGTCAGAATAGTCACAGTTTCTTTAGATCGATACATTGGTGGAAGATTTTCATTTTCTGCTGGTAGTTTTGCATTTTATGATTTTTTCCTAAAAAGAACAGATATTTCTTCGTAAAATTATTATCGATAAGAAAATCCAAATTATATTATTTTAAATATACCTGATGAATGAGGTCAGACATTTTCAGCCATGACCCAGGAAACTGACTTCCAAAAATGTGATGGAGAAATCTGGAAGAGGCTCAGATCCATTAAAGGTGACCAGGCGGCATCCTTCGCATCGAAAAATCATGTTATGATATGAATTGGAAGTTCCCAGTCCTGACTGATTATCCCACACCATTTTGCAGTTCTTACTGCTTTTAATCTTTGAAATAGCTGCGTTGTGTATTATTCACCATACTTTAGGAATGGGGAAACTGAGTCTCAGAGACCCTGGAGGGTGGACAGGTGTTTTATGATTAGAGGAGCATATGTAGTCAGCAGTGGGATTGACGTTTCAAACCTGGGTTTTTCTACTATTTCCTTCTTGATTTTTTTTTTAATTTTTTTTTATTTTTTTTTCAACGTTTATTTATTTTTGGGACAGAGAGAGACAGAGCATGAACGGGGGAGGGGCAGAGACAGAGGGAGACACAGAATCAGAAACAGGCTCCAGGCTCTGAGCCATCAGCCCAGAGCCCGACGCGGGGCTCGAACTCACGGACCGCGAGATCGTGACCTGGCTGAAGTCGGACACTTAACCGACTGCGCCACCCAGGCGCCCCTCCTTCTTGATTTTTAAAAGGCAACTCCGGCTCCCAGAGTCTGGGATCTTCACCTGGCCTCAAGAAGGTCTGTAAACCTTTTGAAATTAGATCCAGAGTTTTGCGTACACGTGTTTTTTTCTAAAAAGATGATTCCCAGTTCTACCACTCCCTCCAAATTTTTAGAACTGCTACTCCATGTTGTCCAGAAAGCATCTGCATCAGACAAAGCCCTGGAGATAGGAAAGGCTTCTTTTTTTTTTTTAATTAATGTTTATTTTATTTTTGAGAGAAAGAGAGACAGAGTGACAGCAGGGGAAGGGCAGAGAGAGGGGGACACAGAATCCGAAGCAGGCTCCAGGCTCTGAGCTGTCAGCACAGAGCCCGACATGGGGCTCGAACCCAGAAACCATGAGATCATGACCTGAGCCAAAGTTGGATGCTCAGCCGACTGAGCCACCCAGGCCCCAGGAAAGGCTTCTTCAGCAGTCACCCAGAGAATCTAATGGCAAACAAACCAGCAACACGTGGCTTGAATTTCCCTTAAATTACGCATGAACCAAAGAGTACGAACAGTTTGGCCAAATTTGCTCGGGGTTTTCTCAAACCCAAAGCGTTTGAAAAGAAATGCTGGTATCTTTGATGAACCCCAAACGGGGCTTGTTTGGGGGATTGGGGGTTGGGTGGGCGTGCCTGCGGTGTGAATTCGGCATGGCGTGCTTGTGGCTTCGGGGCACGGGTTCATCTGGGGCTGGATGTTGCTGGATTTGCGGTACGTGGAGTGTATATGGTGGGGGTGGTGTCGATTAGGGTGAAGGAAGACACCACATTGCTCTCTGCGGTGGTTTGTTCCAGGTTGTTTGTTACCAAGAAGAGGTTTGCCCACTGAACCCATCAGAACCCCGGGGAGACCGGAAGGTGGTGGACCACAGCCTCTCCACCACAGAAGCCAGGGGAACCGCCACGAAATCACGTTGGCAAGGAGTGGGGATCACCAAGAGGCTCTTCGGCAGAAATTCGGAAGGGAACAAAGAAACAATAGTATCCATAACCCTTTTAGGCTCCCGACGGTCATTGAGTGACCCGGGGATAGCCTTTGCTAATACTCCGAAACACAACCAGCTACAGATTGAGACTCACTACAGATTAAGACCTGTCCTATGCCAGGGACTCCCCTCGGGGAGTGGACAAAAGGAGGTGCCCCCCAAATCCACCTTCAGGGAGGGACTTACTGCCCAGCCGTGGGGATCTGATCCACAGACCGTGTCCTGCTCTCGGATCCTTCAGGGTCTGCCTCAGTCATCACCCGAGGTCACCCCCTGCCCCCAGCTTGCAAACGGTGACTGAGCACGGCAGGGTGTAAGGACCCCGAGGTGGGGGACACTGTAATGGCCGTCCTTATCGCAAACCCTCTGCTCCGTTGACCAAGGCTCTGTTGGGCCTGCACTGCAATGTGTCTTTCCCCAGCTGCCCCTCTTTCCACCGGCGGTGCCCTCGGTAAACATCTCGTGCTCCACAGCTCCTCAGTCTCGGTCTTTGTTTCTGGAGAACGAGAGCTACACCATCCCGTTAGTTCCTAACGTCCATGGCCTTCTTATGAGGGAAGAATTATTACCCTGGGGCACCTGGGTGGTTCAGTCAGCTAAGGGTCTGACTCTTGGCTTCGGTTCTGGTCACGATCCCACGGTCGTCCGGCTCAGGGCTGACAGCACGAGCCTGCTTGAGCTTCTCTCTCTCCCTCTCTCTCTGCCCCTCTCCCGTTCACGCTCACTCTCTCTCTCTCTCTCTTTCAAAATAAATGAATAAGCTTTTTAAAAAAGAATTGTCGGGGCGCCTGGGTGGCGCAGTCGGTGAAGCGTCCGACTTCAGCCAGGTCACGATCTCGCGGTCCGGGAGCTCGAGCCCCGCGTCGGGCTCTGGGCTGACGGCTCGGAGCCTGGAGCCTGTTTCCGATTCTGTGTCTCCCTCTCTCTCTGCCCCTCCCCCGTTCATGCTCTGTCTCTCTCTGTCCCAGAAATAAATAAACGTTGAAAAAAAAATTTTTTTTAAATAAAATAAAATAAAAAAGAATTGTCATTCCCATTTAACAGATGAGTAAACCGAGGCTCAGCGGAGCAAAACTCACACGAGAGCGAGAGGACAAGCCTCCTGGGGGTAGGATGTCGTAGAACTGAGGTTTGACCTCAGCTTCCTTGCACTGCAAGTTCACTGCAGAGATCCCACTGTCCCAAGCAGCCTTCCACATTCCAGCCATTTTCCTCCTTGGCCTTGGCACACGCTGAGAAGTTCTTCGGCAGTTAGGTGTGTCGTCGACGGGGAGCGGACGGTAAATTGTCTAAGAAGAGAAGACTCAAGGTTAACAATAAAGGCGGAGGGGATTCTTTCATTTATTGGGCGCTTACTGAGAGTCGTAGCGTTTCCATATAGAATTCTACTCGATGATGACAATAGCAGCCATGTGGTGATGTTGACTAGGAGCCGGGCCCAGACTCATCAAACCCTCATTATAACTGATGAGGCTGGTGCTATTCACATGCCCCCTGAAGAAGTGGCACAGAGCTGGGAGTCACTTGCCTGAGGTCTCTGGAGTCTAAGAGTCAGGGTAAGACCCTCTACCTCAGCCCCCACGCGTTTCCCAACTTGGCTGCAGGGCTTTGCTAGCGAACCTCTGGGTAGCCATATCCCCATTCTATAAGGAGAATACCTAAGGCTCAGAACGGTGGATAAACTGACGAGAAAACTTCGCTTGTGAGGTTGGAGCCAGATTCCAGGGCACATCTGCCCACCTCCAAAATCTAGGTTCTTTTTACCACCCGAGGTTGCCACGCTGGGGAGAAGCAAGGGACAGAAGAACGCATCGGTTGTCCCAAGAGGACTCCGACCAGATTTTGCCGTAGGTCAGGTCCAATGGTGCCCAACTCCAGGGGGAAGGCATGGCCTTGCCAGGAGAGGATGGGATGTCATGGAAAGACAGATGCCCTCCTAGCCAGGAGTCTGCAGGGAGGATCCTGAGCAGATTTGAATTCACATGCATTTATTGGATGCTGACGACTCCCACATTCACAACCATCTCCATGCAGGCTTTACTCCTGGGGTTGGGAGTAGGGTCCATGTACCCACCAGCCTCCCTTCCAGACAGTGCCACCCTCACTTCTCTGTCCATTCAGTGGGTATTTCTGGTGACCTGCTGTCATGTGCTCAGGATGCAGGGGTGAGCCCGACACGCTTCTTGCCTGGCCAGAGCAGAGGGGGAGCCAGACACGTATACCGGTGATTGCTGTGACCTTGTGCTCCCCACGCCGAAGAAGAGCAAGGAGCCTGTGTCTTTAAGAGGCTCCTCTTGTCTATGGGCCTCGGAAGCCCGTTCCGGATGACAGGAGAAGAGACAGCCACAAATCGGATCTCACATTTTTCACACGTGGTTCTGTGCTTTCTCCCTCACGGAAATGCAATGATGATTTGGTGAACCTGAGCACATGTGCTGGGCCCCCACACGGGCTACATCTTCCACCCGCACAGTGTCACAGCCCCCCAAAGACACTATCGTCCTGTGTTACAAATGGGCCCCACCCGTCACCCAAGTGCCCGTACCCAGGATCGTCCTCAACCGTCTCCAAACTTCCTTCTGCTCCTGGTTCCCCAGGTATCCTGGACTCCTCTCAGTCATTGTCAAGGGATGTCAATTACAGCCCTTTGAATCTATTATCACTTTGCTTCATCTCTGTTCCCACCATTCACTTTCCCCCTTGTGAACCAGCCGCCTCCCTGGGGTTCCTGCCTCCAGTCCCTCCTCCTCCAACACCCTTCATGCCCATCATCCTAAAACACAAGGGTCCCCATGTCATTTCCTGTCTCATCTTCAGTTTGGCATCACCTCCTGGGCCCTGTTCTGTTCTAGGCCTTCCTCCATCCTCTGTACCAAATGCACCAGGATCTCATGCCACGGTGTCTTTGCACATCATGCTCTCTCCAAACGTATCCTGGACCTCACTTCTGCTGGGACACTTCCCTTGCACCCCCCACATACACCCAGTATCCCAAGCCCCAAATGCTTCCCTCCATCGGAACACCTGTCTCACTGTTACAGGGGCCTATGAACAGGCTGGCCTCCCCCTCTGGAAGGTGTGAGCCCCTGAGAGCGGAGACAATGTCTTCTGTCACATTATATTGTGGTAACTTAGAGTCTGGTACCTGTTCGGTACTAAAAAACCTTCATGGGGGCGCCTGGGTGGCACAGTCGGTTAAGCGTCCAACTTCAGCCAGGTCACGATCTCACGGTCCGAGAGTTCGAGCCCCGCGTCAGGCTCTGAGCTGATGGCTCAGAGCCTGGAGCCTGTTTCCGATTCTGTCTCCCTCTCTCTCTGCCCCTCCCCCGTTCATGCTCTGTCTCTCTCTGTCCCAAAAATAAATAAACGTTGAAAAAAGAATTAAAAAAAAAAAAAAAAAAACCTTCATGAACGGGACGTCTGGGTGTCTCAGTCAATTGAGCGTCCGACTTCGGCTCAGGTCATGATCTCGCAGCTCGTGAGTCCGAGCCCCGCGTCGGGCTCTGTGCTGATGGCTTGGAACCTGGGGCCTTCTTTGCATTCTGTGTCTCCCTCTCTCTCTGCCCCTCCCCCACTCGCACTCTCTCTCTCTCTCTCTCTCTCCTTCAAAAATAAATAAACATTAAAAAAAAATTAAAAAAACCTTCATGAATGAATGAATGAATCAATGAACGGACAAACAAATGGAGTCCGACACCCCAGTAAGCTCTATGATGAGGAAACCCTCCTACATATCTTGTCCCCACCAACCCCAACCACGAGATCTTATCTAAAAGTCTGCCTCTGTCGCTGTGTCAATCTTCCAGCGCGGCCTGAGCCTCGGGGACCCACGGGTAAATCATTCGCAGCAGCCAGAAGCGCCCTTTAGAGAATGAGTCATGTGGTCATTGCAGGCACAGGCTGGTGACCCGCAGAGAGTTTGTCTGCAAACACCCTTGTGGGCAGCCATTCGATTTCCTGAGCCTGAGGAGGCCTTTATTTCAGATTCCAAACTTTATTGCAACTTCTGAGTGACTGCCTGACCTCATTTGTAACCTTACAGCGCTTACCATGATTCATCTCTCCAGGAAACCAGGTCTCCCCTGGGTTTGCCCAGTGCTATTGGGTTAGGCATGCCGACTGGGAGTGGGACTTCAGCAAGGGGAAAGGCCCTTCGCCATTTGCTGTCTCCTGAGTGGCCTCTGAGGAAAAGCCTGGTGTCCGCAGCCACAGAGCAGAGTAAAGGGCGAAGAGCTGGACCCTGGACCCAGCCCAGCGGGTAATCAAATGCAACAGCGAAGCTCATGGCCGCGGTCCCCATGGCCCCCTTCCAGTCATCCGGTGGTTCCAAACCGTTTGGGTTCAAATCTTTCCATCTTCTGAACCCAACACTTTGCGCCCTCAGCTCTCCCACGGTAACAGGAGGCAGACGATGTGCAGTGTCCTTTAAAAATGACAAATTCTGAAGCAAAGCGCTGTAATTTTTAAGACTGTTTGTGGAAGAATAACACACAGAGCACGAAGTACACACATCATAAGTATGCAGCTTACTGAGTTGTCTCGAAGGCACATCTGAGGCTGAATTCCCACCTTAGCTGCCCAGACTTGCCAAGTCACATACCCTCTCCGAGCTTCGGTTTCCTTAATTCTCAAATGCAGTTAAAAACCAGTCTCGCAGAGAGTCAGGCTTTCATTACAAACAAATCTGAAATCCTATCCACTTGCGTCCTCCCCCAACCCATGATCACGCTATCCCCTCACCCTGGCTTTATATTGTTCTTCGCAGAACATATCACCATCTGACGTGTTATTTGTTATTTGCTTAGATTTGCTTATTTTTTTCGCTCCCCATTAGAAAGTGGGTGGAGGGAACTCCTTTTGTTTGCTCCTCTGGCCCCACAATCACATCGGTGCCTGTGCGTTGGAAGTCCTAAATGAATTTTTGCTGAGTGCATGTAGACAGAGGCTTGGAGGACTGCTAGAGCGGTGCCTCAGCATCTGGGAAATGCCATTAGGACGGCTGTGGTAAAAGGAAAAACAAAAGCAGAAAATAACCAACGCTGGAGAACTCGTGTAGGAGTTGGAACCCTTGGGCGTTAGTCGGTGGGGATGTAAAATGGCGCAGCCATTGTGGAAAACAATAAGGAGGTTCCTCCCACCCCAAATTAAACATAGGCTTGCCGTACGATCCAGCAACTCCACTTTGGGGTATATACCCGGAAGAATGGACAAAGAATGGAAAGAACGGAACACAACAAGTTACACGCACACCCACGTTCATAAGCAGCGTTATTTTTTTTAAATTTTTTTTTCAACGTTTATTTATTTTTGGGACAGAGAGAGACAGAGCATGAACGGGGGAGGGGCAGAGAGAGAGGGAGACACAGAATCGGAAACAGGCTCCAGGCTCTGAGCCATCAGCCCAGAGCCTGACGCGGGGCTCGAACTCCCGGACCGCGAGATCGTGACCTGGCTGAAGTCGGACGCTTAACCGACTGCGCCACCCAGGCGCCCCAAGCAGCGTTATTCACAATAACCCAAAGTAGAAGCAACTCGAGGGTCCACTGATGGATTCATGGGGACACAAAATGTGATGTATACATCCACTGGACTACCACTCAGCTGTAGAGAGGAAAGACATGTTGCCCCATGCTGTAAGATACGTGAACCTTGAGGATGTTGTGCTCAGTGAAATAAGCTAGACATTAAGGAACAAAAACTGTATGATTCCACTGATAGAAGTTCCTAGAATAGTCGCATTCATACTGATAGACAGTAGAGTGGTGGTTTCCAGGGGCTGGGCCTGGGGGCGGGATGGGGAGTGGGGAGTTATTGTTTGATGGGGCCAGAGTTTCAGTCTGAGACGAAAAAGTTCTGGAAATGGATAGAGATCATAGTTGCGTGTTACTGCCCTTGTACTCAATGCTACTGAACACTTCAAAATGGTTAAAATGGCAAATTTTAGGGGCACCGGGGTGGTTCAGCTGGTTATGCAACCTACTTCGATTTTGGCTCAGGCCATGATCTCACAGTTCGTGAGATGGAACCCTGCGTTGGGCTCTGTGCTCTGACAGTATAGAGCCTGCTTGGGGTTCTCTCCCTTTCTCTCTGTCCTTGCTCCCCCTCTCTCAAAATAAATAAATAAACTTAAAAAAATTGAAAATTAAAACGGCAGATTTTATGTTATGTATATTTTGCTGCAGTAAAAAATAAAACAATTTAAAAATGTGAGAAATGTGGGGTAGTAACCCAGTAGGCAACCCTAGTGATTTTGCACCCCTGCCCCAGGCCCAACTAATTTCAGAAAATCTTCCCTAAACCTCTTAGTATCAAGACTGCATGTGGGGGCTCCCGGGTGGCTCAGTCGGCTAAGCGTCCGACTTTGGCTCAGGTCATGATCTCACAGTTTGTGGGTTCGAGTCTCGTGTCGGACTCTGTACTGACAGCTCAGAGCCTGGAGCCTGCTTTGGATTCTGTGTGTCCCTTTCTCTGCCCCGCCCCACTGGTGCTCTGTTTCTCTCCCTCCCTCTCTCTCTCAGAAATAGACATGTAAAAAAATAAAAATATAATATAAAAAATAAAAAGACTGCACAATCTTCAGCGTGGCTTTCTCCTGTCTTGCATTCATATCATGTCAAGGAGTCTGGGCTCTCCAGCAAGAACTTCGGGGGAAAAGGAAAAGGGAAGAGACACGAGGACATGCTGAGCACCCAGTCATGTCAGGCGGGAAGCTGGTGGCTTCCCCTCATTTGTCCCCTCATTTCATCCCCACAACAGCCCTGGTTTTCCAGATGAGGAATCTAAATCCCAGAGGGAGATGAACCAGCCTGCTTAGGACCACATTTTATTAACCATTATTGAGCACCTACCATGAACTTGGCACTTTGCTAGGTGCTGAGGTTCTGGAAGTGAACGAGGCCAGTCTCTTGGCCGTAAGGGGCTTCTTGTCTTGTGGAGAAGGCAGGCGATGAGGTAGGCAACCACAGTACCGTGTGATGAGAGGTGAGGTGGGGAGGCTAGGCGACATAAGCAGGGCACACACACAGGACAGGCTGGGAGCACCAGGAACCGGATGGCCCGCACCTTGATCTTTGACTTCCAGCCTCCAGAAGGGTGAGAAATAAGTTTCTGTGGTGTGAACCACCCCGTCTGTGTTGTTTTGTTATAGCAGCGCAAGCTGACCAAGATGGGGGTCAAGATGGAATTCATTTGTCTCCAACATCCCTCACCTATTTTCACCATAGCATAACGCTTCCTAGAATGTAACGAGTTAGGCTTACTTCCCTACCTTTTCGTATCATCAGTAATACTCAGTAAGGCCGAGCATTCAGTAGATGCTTTATGAGTCCTGTGGGCCAGTCCTGGGGCTCCCCTGGAGGACCTGGGGGGCACAGCACACAGGCTCTGTGGGCACGTACGATGCACGGGCATTGTGTGTGGGTCCACAAAGTATGAGAGAAAGGCCACTGTCACCTGTCTCTGGGAAAGGCTCTCCGTTAGTAAGTTTTCCAGTAAGTCTGGTAGCAGTTGCCACAGAATTGTCACGTCACAGTTGGAGCTGAGGAGCTGAGGCGAGCAGAGCGGGAAAGGGAGGGTCAAAGCTGTTGTAACTTGATTTGGGGAGCTTAGGCGCTGATGGTCTGATTTGCATTTTGCAAAATTCTAACAGATCCTTACATGCCCACTGCACACTCCTTGCTTGGGTTTACACATTCACATCCCCTAAAGCGCTCCGTAAAGAATTCGGGCTAGAAGGTTCTATCTATCTATCTATCTATTTATCTATGTATTATCTATCTATTTGTCTATCTATTTAGTTAGTTGTTTAAATTTGGATTCAAGTTAGTCAACACATAGGGCAGTGTAGTATTGGGTTCGGGAGTAGAACCCAGTGATTCATCACTTCCTTGAACACCCAGTGCTCATCCCAACAAGTGCCCTCCTTAACGCCCATCACCCATTTAGCCCATCCCCCCCCACCCACCCATCTCCCCTCCAGTAGCCCTCAGTTTCTTCTCTATATTTAAGAGTCTCTTGGGACACCTGGGTGTCTCAGTTGGTTAAGCGTTCGACTTAGGCTCAGGTCATGATCTTGGCTCAGGCCCACTTCAGATCTTCTGTCTCCCTCTCTCTGTCCCTCCCTCCCCCTCCCCCCCCCACATTCTCTCTCTGTCTCTCTCTCAAAAATAAATAAACATTTTTTTTTGAAAGAGTCTCTTATGGTTTGCCTCCCTCTCTGTTTTTATCTGATTTTCTTTTTCTAGAAGATTCCATTTAGGATCTAGTTGTCATCAGCATTAAGATCTGCATTTCAGAAGACCATGAACTACTTTCCGTTTTGTAGTTCACTGCTGTGAGAGAGGACTCCAGTGCTGAATTTTGTAATAGTCACACCGTAATTATGTGTACCTGTCCACCTACAGGTTGGTCAAATCACTAGATCAAAGCCACTCAGGACAGAAGTCCTTACAGAGATCACCACCTTGCTGCAAGATGGGAAACAGGCCCACGCAGGAGATGGACAGGCCCGGGTTACTGGGAGAGCCAACTCTCCAAAATGCACTAAAGCCCCTACTATGTGCTAGGGCATCTGAGATACAAACGACAAGTAGAATGCTATCTTCTTATTAACTAGGAATCCTACATGCTCCCACTTCTTGTTAAACAAGACTTGATTTGGATTTAGGTTTGTACCCCTTTGTGTCCTAGGGTAAGAATCTCACATTAGTTGACCACTTGGTCTGTGCCAGAGATCAGGCTGGGCTTTTTGCAACCATTAGCTTGTTCAAATCTTACCAAACTAAGAGCTAAATATTAACATAACCATTCTGTAGTAGATGAGAAAATTGAGGCTCAGAGAGGCACCTTATCTTGCCCAAGGCGGCATAGCTGGCAAGGGGCAAAGCCGGGATTAGAACCCATATCTGCCTGTCTTCAAAACCTTTGCATCTTAATCCTTTGTCTATGGCCAACCATTCTTTCTAAACCCTCCATAGTGGATAATACTTGGCCCTGGGGGGGGAGTCCAGAAACTCTTCGTGGATGAGTCCATTCATGGGGTTCCCAGATCCCAAGAAAATTCTGCAGGAGGAGGCGGGAGCCTCTTTTCCTTCGCTTCCCTTACCATTCCTCTATTTTATTTATTATTTTTTAAGGCAGCTCTACACCGGACGGAGGGCTGGAACTCATGACCCTGAGATCAAGAACTGCGTGCTCTGTGGCCTGAGGCAGCCAGACGCCCCTCCTTACTATCACTTTATAAGCTCAAGACCTAGCCTCGTGCAACCAGCACCAGGCCAGGCACAGGGTAGGTGTATTGATGAGCGAGACAGCCCGGGTAGGTGAGCTCCAGGGAAGAGGAAGCCATTCTCGAGGCCAGCAGACAGACTGACTCTGAGAACTCTTGTGCTCCAGGGAGGAAGACGCCTGTGGTTAATTGCAGAGGCTGTCCAGTTTGCCTCCCCGGCTTCAGTTCTTTGATTCACAATAGTTTTAGCTCATTCCTCTGCGCCCTTCCCTTGGGGTTATGTCACCCAGGTGAACAAAGCCTCTTTTCAAGGACCCTGAAGAAACCAGATTATGTTATGGGTCCCACAAATTAAAGGCCTGGAGAGGAGGCCTCTTATTTGGGGATAATCACCATTCGTTCTCTGTTTGACGACTCACTTGAAGATAATTAGAGCTTCACTTTCTTTACTTGAAACAACCTTTTCTGTCTTCCTTTGTCCTTGGCCTGCCAGCCCCGGAGCCAACTCTCGTGGGTGCCGCAGTGAGGCAGGTGACGTCGGGAAATGCACGCCGGGTCCCCACCCTTCAGCGAGAGCTGTCCAAACAAATGCCGCGGAGACAGTCTTTAAAACTGAACCCAAGGGGTCTAGATAAGATACACGTTCAAAGCTTCACTAATTCAAATCTTTAGTGGACACTCGTTCTGCATGTTTAACACGCATAGCTCGAGAAAAAACAAACTAGGGCCCTGCCTCGCGGAGCTTACACTGTAGTCATGGAGACAGAAAAAGGACGCGAGGAGCTAGACTCGCCTGGAAATGAAAACAATTTTAACAACCAAAATAATTTTAGCGATAAACCTTTGTTCAGAAGGTAAACCCCTAAGAGTTGGTGGTTACTTTTCCTGGGTACCAGAGGAGGAGTGATAATAGCAAAATCACCACCATAATAATAGTAATAATCAGATCTTGTTTAAGGAAGCAATAAATGAGCACGCCAAATCTATTCATTATTAAACTAGGAGTTGCTGTGTAGATTCCTGCTAAAAGGAAGTGACCGATACCCAGGACCTGGGACTATTTTTGGTAAACAGATTTGTTCTTTCGTTGCGTACGACATTGTTGCAGGAAACCAGAACATCTGTGGAATGGGGTTTTCATTAAGTGAATTCTCTTTTCTTTTCTTTTTTTCTTGTATAACAATCGCTATTCATAAGACAATGATGATTCATTATCTTTCTGGGCCTTCAGATCATCGTTCCAGGCATTAATGATTCTTCAGTTCAAGTCAATTGATATTCATTTTTCTGAGGTTGGGGCCGGGGTAAGAAGCAAGTGAAAAAATTCATCTCTGTGGATAAGGAGAACTAAGACATTGGAATGCCATGTTCTCACTCCAGATGATTTTGGGAGTGAGAGTCCTTTTTTTCTTCTATAATAAATCTCAGTCATGTCTAGACTTCTGTTTAACACAATGTTTAACTGTGTGTCCTTTTTTACGACCTCTAATTTGAGGGAATGAATACGTAGTTGTGCAATAAGGAAAAATTTTTAGAAATTCAATTAGGAATTGGCAAGTTCATAATCATCATGGAGATTTTAATATACTTCTCAGTGATGGAAAGATCTGGAAAGAAAGAGGAAAATAAGAACCATATAGAAGCTTTGACCAACATGGACACACACAACCCCCATCTAATGAACATATATAAAATTTTGCAGCCAAGAAGCAGAACATGTATGTATTTCCTGTTCACATGGAGTATATGCAAACGTTGAGCAGATATAATGTTTAAAGTAACTTCAGCAAATACTAAAGAATCAATGTCATAGGGATAACCCTCTAACCACAATGCAATGAAACCTAAAACCGAAAGCAAAAAGGTACAAGTAAACAACATACATTTAGAAATACCAACAAAAGATACTTGTAAATAACTTGTCAAAGAAGAAATTATAACGAACATTACTAATTACAGTGGATAATGAAAATACTATTGTTGAAATATGTGAACTCTAGCTAAAGGGACCGTTAGAGGGAAATTTATAGCCTTAAAGAGAAGTATTAGAAAACAGAAAGAGAAGTTAGTACGATCATCTTTTAATTCAGAAGTTCGTAAAAACAAAACCCATTCTTTATGCCTGGAATACATACAGTTTTTAAACTGACTCACTGGTAGGCAGTCCCACATATAAATAAGCTTACACAAAGAAAGGAGGGATGAGTCTGAAGGAAAACTAGAATAGTTCTACAGGGAATCAGACCCTGCTAATGTAAAAACAAAACAAAACAAAGCAGCACAAAACCAAAAAATGAAAACTACCTCTCACAACAGAGAGTATAGGAGACTATTGTTGCATTACAAATTACTTCAAAATTTGGCAAATTAAAAAAAAACAACACGGGGCGCCTGGGTGGCGCAGTCGGTTAAGCGTCCGACTTCAGCCAGGTCACGATCTCGCGGTCCGTGAGTTCGACCCCCGCGTCGGGCTCTGGGCTGATGGCTCAGAGCCTGGAGCCTGTTTCTGATTCTGTGTCTCCCTCTCTCTCTGCCCCTCGCCCGTTCATGCTCTGTCTCTCTCTGTCCCAAAAATAAATAAACGTTGAAAAAAAAAAATTTAAAAAAAAAAAACAAAAAAAACACAATATTTCTTATCTTACCGTGTCTGAAGGTCAGAAGTCCAGGTGTACCTTAGGCAAGTGGTTCTGACTCAGTCTCTCTTGGGTCACATGAAGCCATCAGCTGGGGCTATAGCCATTTGAAGGCTCAAGTACAACTACAGAATTTGCTTCCAAGTTCACCCACATAATTTATTGCAGGCAATTATGTTCTTCACCGGGTTCTCCTCCCTGGCGATTAGATCCCTTGCCGCATGGGTCTCTCCAAAGATGTGCTTACAACATGGCACCTTGCTTCACCCAGAGAAAATAATTTCAGAACAGAAAGCCAGTCTCCAAGATGGAAGCCATAGTCTTCTACGACCTAATCTCGGAAGTGACGTGCCCTCTCCATCTTTTGTTTGTCACACAGACCCACCCTGGTACAATGGGAGGTGGCACTACGCAGCATGGGAATACCAGGAGGGGGGATCACCAGGGACCATCGTGGAGGCTACCTACCACAGAGAAAGTCTCAAAACAATGGAATTTGTGCTTGGCTGCTAATCCTCACCACGGTGGAGAATAGGTGAGAAAAATCCATTCCAACTGGACAAAATCATTAGACTTCCCTTTGGGATTCAAACGATCTTGAAATTCAAGGAGGGACAGTGGCCTCTGGGTTGGGTTTCTTGGCATTTTGATTGGGACTTAGGTGAACTCTGTTATGCTTTGCTTTCATTACGAACCTTTAAATCTACTTTTCCCCCAAATAATTTTAGCCCACCAAGCCCCTGAACGCATTGTGCCAATCCACTCTCCCCATCGTTTTCAAGTTGCTGTCTCCTCAAAGGGAAATTTGATTTAAATGTTTTTGATTCCTCTACACGAAAGTACTGAAATCCAAGTTAGCAAGAACTTTTGATGGCCAACAAATCCTCCAATTTCATTTGGAAGTCGCAAGTCTTATTTTTCTCAAAAATATGAAATCAGGCTTTGCCAAAGAGTCAATAAAACCCTGACTCAATGAGAGTTAAGTTTAACCACCCACAAATCAAAACATCTTGCTAACTTGAGGCCAGACTGAAGGTTTTTGCTGTTGGTTTAAAATACTGAATTGACCACCCCACCCGCTCGTCCCTGTAACTGAATTGTGAAGTGATTTTCTGTCTTGCGGACATGTAGACACGGAAAAAAGTAAAATGCTGAATTAAGATAATTCAATTTGTTTAAAGACCTCTCAGAGATATGAGCTCTTTGTCTCGAGTTTCTTCCTACTTCAATCATGCTGCCCTGGGACTCGGGTGATTTTTATGGAGACTCAGAGCCAATCTCACTTGTGGCCCCCTGCCACTGCTCCCCCACTGGCTTTTTATTGTCACTTTTCACTACCTTCTCATTATCTTCAGATAGATCCTACCATGGCATTCATGGCCCAGTGTCAACCTCTTTTCCTCACGTCCTCTTCCTCTGTCCCACCTGGGCTGGTTCAACTCCAGTCCTACAGACCCATTATCTGAATGGGTCATGAACTTGCAGACCCAAAGTCTGTGCACGGGCTGTTCCCTTGGCTCAGATGCTTTTCCCTCACTCACTGCCTGGAACCATCCCATTCCCTCTTCGAGGGACCTTTCAAATGTCATCTTTTTTTTTCCCCCCTGGGGAGTCTTCTCTGACACACCTCCTCCCTCGACACCCAGGAGCTCCACCAACTCGATGAGAAATTGTAAAAATCTTTATTCCACTGGGCAGAACTTGGTTCGAGGCCTCACCCAGCTGCAAGAGAAAACGAACACTACAGTCTGTGGTGCTCCCAGGAGGAAAACCAAGCGGGCGTAGTGAACAGATGACCAGTCTCATTGGTCATTGGCCTCAGTAAGTTCCGAACATCTAGAAGGAAGGGGCTGGGTCTTCCCTATTGTTGCAACTTTAACACCTAGATCTACGCGTAGCATGTACTTAGTAGGCACTTGTCACCCATGCACATTAATGGATGCCGCTGTGGTTGCTGACATTGCTTGAAAACTCCCTCGACCCTCCACTCCACCTCTGTGGACATAGAAATAGTCTTAGGCTGTAGCTCAAACAAAACAGAGAAAGGAATCAATTACCTAGATCATCCAAACAATCCTTCTGACTGTAATGACTGGTTAAAGGGATTTGCCCACCTTCTCCCTAAATAACCGATATGTCACTTCAAAGCATAGCTTTGATGTCTAGTTACTTTTCGTTTGTTTGGGCAAAGTCGCACTAACAAACATGACTTTTCCCTGATGAGCAAAATTATTTTTCAGCATTTGTCTTGGGCATGGCCACAGAGTGTTTCCTATCCACAAGCAACCTGGTAACCAAAGCTTCCATGCCTAAGCGTCCTCGGATTCTCAGATGGCAACTACTTCTGGAACTTGATTTTCTTATAGAAAAGTAGGAATGGAGGGCACCTGGGTGGCTCAGTCAGTTAAGTGTCTGACTTTGGCTCAGGTCATGACCTCGTGGTTTGTGGGGTCAAGTCCTGCATCCGGCTCTGTGCTGACAGCTCAGAGCCTGGAGCCTGCTTCAGATTCTGTGTCTCCCTCTCTCTCTGCCCATTCCCCACTCACACTCTGTCTGTCTGTCTCTCTCTCTCCCCCAAATAAATAAACATTAATTTTTTTTTAAAGAAAGTAAGAATGGGAGGTAGAAATGGGCGAGAGGGGAGGATAAAATGAGACTGCTTCACTCAAAGTCTACTGATCCAAATGTAAACTCCTCTAAAAAATACCTTCACAGCAACTTCTAAATTGGTGCTTAACCAGTTGTTGTTTGGCCAATGGGCATTTGACTATGGCATAGCCAAGTTAACAAATGAAGTTAACCACCATTGCTCCCTTGTCCTTATGCCTAAATACTCAGTTCAGTGGCTTCTCTGCTCAGAGACTTGCCAACTCCCCAGTTGGGCTTGGAGTCTCCTTTGATTGTCCCCAACAGAGCACTTGCTATCAAGTATTTTTGCTTTCTATTTATTCATCTGCTTCTCCCACTTGACTATGACCTCCTCAACAGCAAGTATTTCCAATAAACGCATATCAAAAAGAAAGCAAAATAGGAGTGTCCTGGCAATACGTGAAGCTTTAGGTATAAAGCTTTGGGATTAAAACGAAAGAAATAAAAAAGAAAGTCCTCCCAAAGTCAGAAGATGAGACCAACTGTATTTTCCAAAGAACCCATCCCACAGGTTCTTCTTCTGATGTACCAGTGACACTTGTGCCATTGAGTGGTGGAGTCTATGTTCGCTCCCCTTGAACCTGTGCAAGCTTTTGTGACTCTCTCAAAATATGTGATATGAATGATGTGGCTTTCAAGGCTGGGTATAAAAATGTAGTGCACCTCTGCCTTGTTCTCTTGAGACTCTTGCTCTTGGAAACCAGTGCCTTCATGCAAGGCAGTTGGGTAGCCACACAGGCCAACACCAACCACTGGACAGAGAAATGACTAATTAAGTCTTCAGATGATTCCAGCCCCCAGTCTCTGTGTCTCTGTAGCCTTCAAGCTGCCCCCTGCTGACACCAGGAGGAGTAGAAAAGAGCGGACCCCACTGAGCATTGTCCAAAATGGAGACTGTGAGAAAAAAAACGTCTATTGCTGTCACATATTATTAAACTCCAACAGCAGAGAAGTGGAACGGAGAGTCAAATGGAGAAACTGTAAGGAAGGTGGGAATTCAGGGGGAATTCAGAGGGAAGTGTAGTCTTGGGGAAAAAAAATCACCAAATCCAGATAGGCTGGACCTCACGTTTCTTTGTAGCCTGGTTTGTTTGATTACTGCCTTCACTGTAACTTTTGTGTATTTCTTTTATGCCATTAAAGTTTGTTTATTTGCTTTGCAAAAATATGTTTTCATATTACCTTAAGTAGAATCTTATTTTTAATCTAATGGTCCATTCATTTGATTTTTAAAAATTTTTTTAAATATTTGTTTATTTTTGAGAGAGAGAGAGACAAAGCATGAGCAGGGGAGGGGCAGAGGGAGAGGGAGACACAGAACCCGAAGCAGGCTCCAGGCTCTGAGCTGTCAGCACAGAGCCTGACACAGGGCTCAACTGTGAGATCATGACCTGAGTTGAGGTCGGATGCTTAACTGACTAAGCCACCCAGGTTTCCCGGTCCATTAATTTTAAATAAATAAATAGGTGATGATTTTTTTAAATAAGAATAGCCAAATCTTTCCTTGAGGCTCAACAAATGATAGACAGATAGATAGACAGACACATACAGACAGACAGGCTTACGTAGAGATAGACAGATCTGCACCTGTAATGCTATTTTGCAGTATTTAGGGGGATAGTTTTAAAGTTGAGGCTAGCTTCATGGAGCACCCGTTTTATATACGGCGAGCACTCCGTGGAGGCTTTACATGCACCGACTCATTTGTGTCCTCCCCAACATCTTTGCAAGCTTTACAGCCCCTTTTACAGATGAGGAAATTGAGGGTCATATTGCCCAGGCCACACGTCTCAGGGGTTAAGCTGTGTGAACCCCAGGCAGCGCGATTCCGGAGCCTTCCTCTTTAACCACTGTCCTCACTCCGTCCATCTGAAAGGCCGTCTGAACATTACCGGGGGCAGACGAGATGTCCGACCTAGGCCCCCGTCCCTTTCTTTCCTAATAAGCGGCATGAAGCTCCTATAAACTAAGCCGGGGCCAGCCCGCCTGTGTTTATCTTCCCTTTCCATTCGCAGGAGAGTTTACACACAGTAGGTACGCATAAATGTGTGTCGACCAACGCCTCCAGTGAGGTGGCCTTTTGCATTCGGGCACTCCCAGCGTGCGTGGAGGAGGCAAGGTCAGCAGGAAGAGAGCCCAGAGCGTCAGAGAAGGGCTTTTCTTTGTTGATGTGTTTTGGAGAGCCAGCACATCTTGGACACATTAAGAAGTGGCATGAAGGCAAATGGCACCTTCACTCAGTCCTCTTTCGGGGGAGGAGGGGACTCCAGGGAAGAACCTTCCCTTTTAAATAGAAAGAGAAGTTGCTGCATGAAAGTGCGTGGTCGGCCCCTGAGAAGGGTGCCCCTCCGAGCGGGCTGAAAGGCATTTTCCACCGAGCTCTGGGACAGATGAGGCCGGCGTGACTGTCAATCCTCCCCTGGCCCCCCAGCCCCCCCGGTAAAGGCGATATGAAACAGAGGCCTTCGGAGGACCGCGCCGCAGCGCATTGCGCGTTCCGGCCACTGTTATAAAGCAGGCCAAAGCCACGTCAGGTCCAATTAGTGTCAACGAGGAACATCTGTATTTCGGCACCCACGTAGCCGAACTGCAAACATTTCGTAATTACAGCCCCTCGCACACACAGCGTGTTAGGAGATGCGGTGTCCCAGTATGAATCACAGGCGCATTTTTGAGAGCCGTCAGCAGTCTCGGTCTGGCCAGGCTGCCGTTAACGGACCGCCCATCGGAGCATTTCTCTAAAATATTGAATTAAGCACAGTCCGGCGTTTTCCTCTTATCTGTGAAATCTTGCGGTTGGGGCTTGACTGTTTTCATAAAATGAAATATATAAAAATGTATAAAATGCAAATAAAGTTGAGGTTAGAGTGGTGTGGTTTCTCTTTCTCTCTCCCTCTCTCTTTTTTTGAGAAAGACATCTGGTTTCCCCGTCCCCCCCCCCCCCCTCCACTTTTCCCTTCGGTGTTTTCAGCTGAAATGTAAAGGTTCAATTGTCAAGTGCAGTCTGAAAGGCTCCAATTCCAACTGGTTTTTCACCTCATCGAGAGGCAAGTCTGGTTATAAGGGACCCAACCGGTCTGGGACATGTTCTCATGCACAGTTTTCCCTGGGCAGACTGATGGATACTGGCTTTGCAGTCCAGGAAATCCAATAGCTCCGGGTTCAGAGTTGAAGAGACTTTAGAATTCTTATGGTGCACTCAGTGGGGCCTCATAGAAATAGAAGGCGTGGACTTGAGGACGTTATGACTCTGTCGATAAACTTGCAACAGTCTGGACAGATGTGTCCATAAGTCACCATGCTCAAGGAATTTGAAACTTCCTCCATTGCCGCTTTGTGGTGACACCCTGACCTATTTTGGATCCTTGTCTCCTGACCCCATTTCTGGATACAGCCCCAATTTTGTCAGCAGACAGGACCCCAGTGGCTGCTCTCCCAAGACCGATGTCCCCCTCCCCCGGTGTGTAATTTTTAAGGTGGCCCCCAATGCAACTGATTGCTGGGAATTCACTCCCAGCACAGCTAAGGGTTCCATCTCCACATTTACCCTTGTCTTAAGGCAGGAAACAGAACAGGGCTGACATCAGAAGAGAGTAGCTAGCTGCTGGAATAGCTGAGCTTTTGGGCAAGCCAGCAATATCTTATTCATTTACTATTTTTTAAAAAATTTTTTTTTCAACGTTTATTTATTTTTGGGACAGAGAGAGACAGAGCATGAATGGGGGAGGGGCAGAGAGAGAGGGAGACACAGAATCGGAAACAGGCTCCAGGCTCTGAGCCATCAGCCCAGAGCCCGACGCGGGGCTCGAACTCCCGGACCGCGAGATCGTGACCTGGCTGAAGTCGGACGCTTAACCGACTGCGCCACCCAGGCGCCCCTACTATTTCTTATTTTTTAAACTGACATTTAGTTTTATTGTGCCAAGGACTCTACAGATGGCCGATCTTATCAATACCTATTTTAACCAAGTATATTAATAGGCAGAACCATTTCAAATAACCAATCCTCCCACGTCCTTTAGCTGGGTGTCTATGACAGAAACCCAAGTCAAACTAATTAAACAAAGCAGGACTTTATGGGCTTATAGAATCCAAGGAGTGATTGGAAGACTAAGTTTCAGTAAGGACAGAGGCACCAGGCTTGGGACACAGAGACTGCTGGAAAAGACCCCTTTTCTCACTTGTTTTCATCCCTGTTTCTCTCTGTGAGTCAGCCTCCTTCTCACTGCCTACAAAGTGGCTTTCCTATTTTTTTAAAAAACTTCCAGTCCAGCCAAGAGAATGTAGACCATTTTTCCCCTGCTCCCAACTATAAACCCTAGAAACGGTACAAGAGACAACAGCAATGGCTAATTTCATGAGTCACCTCGGCTGGGCCATGCTGCCTGAATATTTGGTTAACCATTATTCTAGATGTTTCCATGAAGTTGTTCTTTGAATGAGATTAACGTTTAGATCGGTGGACTTTGAGTAAAGTAGATTGTTCTCCATAGTGTGTGGGACTCATGTAATCAGTTCAGGACCTTAAAAAAACAAAGATTGACCTTCCCCGATCAAGAAGGAATTCTGCCAGCAGATGGCCTTTGACCTTGAATTGCATCTCTTCCCTAAGACTCCAGCCTGCTCAGCTCCTGCATCGGACTTTGGATTTGCTAAGCTTCCACAAACACAGGAGCCAATGCCTTAAAAAAAATCACTCTCTGTCTCTTTCTGTCTCTCATTCATACATTATATATATATGTGTATGCATGTTCTGGAGTGGCCAGAAGTAAGAGGCAGGCATGTCTGGTCAAGAGTTAAGCAATAGCCTTCTCCACTAAGAGCCTTTCTCACCCTTTCTCCCCTTCTCCCGGGGATGAAACATGAACCACATTTATAGCGGGCCAGACCGCTATATGAGACCGGTATCAGTGTCCCTGATGAAGGTAGTACCACAGGGGAGCAGTGGAAACCAGATTTCAAGGAAGGAATGTTAGACCCCACGAGAGGATTCTCACAGAGGAGGAGGGAGCCTGAGGGGCAGAGGGTCTACGTTGCTCTGGCTGGCGAGGGGTGGCCAGTAGCTGAGCTGGCCCCAAGCAGGGACCCTGGATGCGTATGGAGCAAAGAACAGTCATCCTAAACTCCACGGCACTCGAGACCCCTAAGGAGCCTCTGTGCGGAGAGCTGCGGCACCTCGTGACCGTGTAAGGATCTGGAGTATCGGGGGCTGCAGGAGGTGACAGGAATCATCACCCCAACAGGGCAGAGGCCTGTGCAGATTGGCAGAGAGCAGGCGAAGCGCCTCTTCTCATAGGAGCAGTCAATGGAAAACAGAAGCAGCATTAATCTGCTGGTGTAAGAAGTTCCCTTTGGACCCTTGTATTGGGCACTTCCCTAAATGAAGGTGACTTCTTTTCCGGGATTTGCCTACTTTTGGTTCTTAGGATGTAAGTATCGAGGTCGAAGTTTCAACACATGGAGAGACCCAGAAAATGGTCAACGAATTATTGCCCTTTATTTTATGTTCGATATGGCCTCGCACGACATGCTGCTATTCCCCCCACAAGTTTTAGGTAGGGTGGCCAAATAATTTACCATCCAAGCCTATAATTCAGGGAACAGAGAGAACACTATTAATGGTTACACTGGGATAGCAGGTGTGAAATGAGACTGTCCTGGGCAAATGAGACCTGTGGGCACTCTAGTTTTATTCCTCTGCTTTACAGATTTCTTCTTTTTCGTGTTTCTGAACTTGTGTGAGCCCCATCTACTTTGGTCGGGGGAGAGGCAGTTGAACGGGAGTCTTTCTCGCACAATCAGGAGTCTGCTTCAAAATAGCGAGGTGTTCCGAACTTTCTTGTAACCTCTCCTGGGACAGGCATGGTTGGGAGTGAAGTCTCCTCATCTGTGGGCCATTACCACGTTTTAGGCACACTTCACAAGCACCGTCTTGGTGGACCATTCTGTTTTCTTTTTTGTCACATCCAATTCAAGAGCCTTGGGCTTTACCCTCTAGTCCAGGGTTCTCAGAATGTCGTGCTCGAGTCATCTGGGGAGCTGACCAGATGCCTGTTCCCAGGCACCTCCCACAGAGGGTCTGATCAGTGGGCCTGGGGAGTCGCTGAGTACTTTTAAGCAAGGAAGTGCCATATCTTTGCAAGATGTATAGATCTATTCCACTGTAGGTCAGTCAAGGGCAGGGACGGATAGTTTCTTCTCCACCTCTGAAACCTAAGACCCCTGGTACACCGCAGGTCCTCAGTAGGTGTTTATTCAGTGACTGAATGGCCGTTCTGGTCAACAGGATAGGTTGTAGACTGGAGACAACGAGACTGGAGACCAGAGTGATGAGGACGCAGTCTAGCGAAGGGAGGATGTGGCCTCAACCAGGATTGTGGCAGATGGGACAAGGACAGCGGACTCTCTTGCCCAGTTCCCAAGAGGAAAAAGAGAGAGAACCAGTGATCAGTGCCAAGCAAGGTCAATGGCCTTACTAATAACCAGTGGGTTTCAACCAGAGCTCCCCAGTAGGCAGTGCCCTTAGGGTGGGGAACCTGCAATGCAGACTCTACTCTTAAACCAGGGGTACCTGATGAGTCGGGGGCTAGGGCTCCCACGTCAGGCAGTTGAGAGGGTTATTGAATGAAAAGCAAGGCCTGATTCTGGGAGGCAGGAAGACATGGGAGGGGAGATGTAAAGAGGAGGAGAGTTTAACCATGGGAAACAAGCTCCCAAAAAAAAAAAAATGGTTGTCTTTAGAGGTTATAGCCGTAATGCAAAACAGGTGCGTTTTAGAATTAAACTCAACCTGGAAACCCAGCTACTAGCTCTGTTGGTCTTGGCAAGTCACGAAATGCCTCAAGACCTATTTCCTCATCTGTTAGATAAGGATAGGAATAATTGTCTCAAAGGCATTTTAGTTAAAGGCAAACGATACACATAACATAGCCTGATGCATAGCAGGGGATGAATTAAAGTTTCTACTTTCGATTTTGAAATATTTCAAGCATCCGTCGTAGCGTGGGCAATCTGTAGTAAACGCTCACTAGTCCCTGCCTAGCGTTGTCAAGGCCAATGTTTTACCTCATTTGTTTCAGTTTGTTTTTTTTAACGTTTATTTATTTTTGAGAGAGAGACAGCGTGAGCGGGGGAGGGGCAGAGAGAGAGGGAGACACGGAATCCGAAGCAGGCTCCAGGCTCCGAGCTGTCAGCACAGAGCCCGACGCGGGGCTCGAACCCACAAACCGTGAGATCATGACCTGAGCCGAAGCCGGACGCTTAACCGACTGAGCCACCCAGGCGCCCCCTCAGTGTTTGAGAGAAACGAACTATTTCAGCTATGATTGGCTCTCCCTGTGTACCCCCTCCCTGGCCGGATTCCCACCTTTGTCAAAGGGGGATGTGCTGCTTGTCACTCCTAGACTATTTTAAATTATTCCTATTAGGAGAAAATTGCCAAGATGACCACTTTCCCCCATATGGCTTGGTACACATGTGTATCATTTGGTGCAAATGAGAGGTTTTACTGCTTCACATCAGCAATGGGGTTCGCCAGGTTTCTCCGTTTGTGCCAGTCTGTGTCACTGATTATTCTAAGGAAGGATAAGTGATAGCAGGATCTGCACCTCTGGTTTTTCTTGGACTGCTCTAATTCAAATGTAATGAACGGCCTGTGGTCCCTGTAAGTGACAACCACGCTGCTTAGAAAAGGTAGTGAATATTTAGATCAAGCCTGTGGCTGCAGTAAGTAAAGAACCAGCAAACCCAGGGCTATGGGGTGCCCTGGGCAGAAGGGGACCTTGAGGGAATGGCATTATCTCTTCCAAACTTGACCCTGCTTTCACATGGCCTCCTAAGGACCCCGATCATGCTGATTCTTGCATCCTGGATATTTTTTTTCTTTTCCCCTGAGACGAACCACTGGGGAAGAGATACATTTTTAAAAATTCAAAGGCTTTAGTCAATACACAAATAGGGGCTTATAAAGATGATTAGACATCATCTTTGTGTTTGAGGAGCTTAGGGGCTGGAGGAGGGGATACGAGCAGGGTGAGGGATGCAGGGTGCAGGGGAGCGCAGAGGAGGGGAGACGCGTGGGGAGCTGCTCCGTCTGACGGTGAGCTTCCCCAGGGTGAGAACAATGTCTTGGGCAAAACCGTGTCCTGGGATGGGGCACCTGGTCAGTCAGGGGCCACACAGGTGACAGGAGGGAGGGAGTCACCTGCCATGGACGTGGAGAGTGGGGAACCTGGCTGTCCAGACCCCACCGTAAGGTGACTGTAACCAGTCAGGGACCCGAAAGGAAGACGGGCCAGAACCCACCCTTGATGGTGGTCGTCATGGCACATGGATTAAGGATTAAACGTCCCCTGTTTGATGAGGTTAACTCATTCTATTGTTAACCCATTCTATGGTTCACGACCTAGATGCTGCACGTGTCTGTACGTGACCAGTTTATAGCCCTTGAACTACTTGAATGTCCTCTTCTGTGTTCTCTAATAACTGCTGTCTGCTGAACGTGTACCTTGGGCCCCGGTGCTGCTAACCTCTTCCTATAGTATCTCATTATGCCTTCAGACCTGCCTCTCAGGAATGTGCCCGTGTTGTCCCTGTTTACAAAGGACAGAGAGATGGTCCGAGTCACGCGGCCGCTGGGTGACAGGGAAGACTGAGGCCCGTTCTGTTTGTCTCCACAGCCTGGGCAACTTGATTTTCCCCACAACAGTGGGAACGAGAGATGAAGAGAAGCCTCCTCATAAATGTGACGTAAGTTGCACCTTGTTGAAGGATTAGGAGTCGGCCAGACAGAGAAAGACGGGGTCGCGGGGAGTATCCCAGACAGAAAGCGCACATTTGGGGGCCGAAGAGTGTTCTGTGCATCTCAGGGCATTACAGGCACAGGATAGAGGTGGCATAATGACAGTTCTTGACATAAAGCCATGGTTGAGTCAGTGTCTGAGGAGTCAGCACAAGTGACTGGAGCGCCTTTGGGATGTCCCTGAACACGGCACAGGGTAGGCAGTGTGGAGATGTACCACGTGAGGGTCCTGTCGTGGGTTCACATGAGATGCTCCCTGGGGCTCCCTGAGACATCTCAGGAAGGTGTGGCCAGGAGAAGGCTGGCAAATGGAGACGGGCCAGCCATATTTGACTTAATATGACTTCATTCGTACACATACGCTGATGCGGAAACTTGGGGGTATATTTGCATTCACGTCACTGACCAGAAATACGTCAAAATACAGAGCCCGCCCCATGGCCGGTGCTCGGGAAACTATCCCTGCAAAAAAGACATGACTATTTATGAAATGCAGGTCAGAAGTTCTGGAAACAGTGTTAGAGAAGAGTTCCCGTTTGGAGCAGCTCATTTCTGGGTGTCGTTTCACTTCCTGGAACTCTCCTCTTGCATTTCAAGGATGACCAGTTCTGTCACAGAAAGTTTAGAATCAGTTGAATCATGACTTCCAATGTCAGGGTTGACTAACTTTTACCATAGTTGAAGGTCATCGTTGCCTAGCAAGTAATAAGCTCATTTTCTGTGCTCAGGGAATTATGTCCCCCTTGGGAGCAAATATCAGCACTGAACTCCAGGAATGCAGCGCAGGGCACTCTGAGAAGCTTCTGGGCTCATGACAGGATATACTGCTCCCGTAATCAGAAAAAGAAGTCTCCTCCTGACCCCAGAGATCCAAGAGTCATCAAGAGGTACAAGAGGGTCCCGGGAGGTCCTGCAAGTCCACAGTTTATTGCTTGTGTCATAAAGAAGGCAAAGTCAAGGCCCTTTTCTTCCAGACGTCTCACAACCTCCCAGCTTCAGGAGGGCTGAGCTCCAGGGGAACAATGGCTTGGAGACATCCCAGCCATGAGCTCACACAGGAAACCAGCATCTCATGTCAGAATCGGTCTAACATGAGCTCAGGCTATTGGGCATTACAACACCTGTGCTTTATCAATGAAAGCCTTCACTCCAGGCTCAGAACACTCCAGGCTCAGGGACTTTGCAAACCTGTGACCGATGTTTGTTCTGCGCAGAGGCCATTAACTTAAATATTCTTCCTTCCCTTTGTGCGAGCTCTCTTCAGCCCAGTCCTTATGTAGATTTGGGATGAGCCAGGTTCAGAGTAAATGACTGGTGTTAAAACAAAAATATGTTAGGAGGCACCTGGGTGGCTCAGTTGGTTAAGCGTCCAACTTTGACTCAGGTCAGCATCTTGTGGTTTGTGAGTTCGAGCCCCGCGTCGGGCTCTGTGCTGACAGCTCAGAGCCTGGAGCCTGCTTCGGATTCTGTGTCTCCCTCTCTCTCTCTCTCTCTCTCTCTCTCTCTCTGCCCCTCCCCTGCTTGTGCTCTCTCTCTCACTCAAGAATAAATAAACTTAAAAAATTTTAAAAAATTTTTTTAATCTTTATTTATTTTTGAGAGAGAGAGACAGACAGAGTGCGAGCGGGGGAGGAACAGAGAAGGGGAGACACAGAATGGGAAGCAGGCTCCAGGCTCCGAGCTGTCAGCCCAGAGCCCGACGCGGGGCTCGAACCCACGAACCGCGAGATCATGACCTGAGCCGAAGTCGGACGCTTAACCGACTGAGCCACCCAGGCGCCCCTAAAAAAATTTTTAAACAAAAATATGCTGACTGGTGGTGGGAGAGATGGTGATCAAGAGAAAAAGGAGATGACCTAGAAATTCCACATCTGGGTGTGCACCCAAAAGGATTGAAAGCCGGGACTCGGATATTTGCACACCCATTTGCATAGCAGCTTTACTCATGGCAGCCAAAGGGTGGAAACAACCCAAATGTCCATCAGAGGATGAGTGGATAGGCAATGTATTATATACATACAACAATAGTATTCAGTCATAAAAAGGAAAGAGATTCTGCTTCATGCCTCAACACAGATGAGCCTTGAAGATGTTACGTTAAGAGAAATAAGCCAGACACGAAAGGACACATACTGGATGGTTCTACTTCGACGAGGCACCTAGAGTAGTCAAATTCCTAGAGACAGAAAGGAGAATAGAGGTTACCCGGTGCTGGAGAGGTGGAGGAAGAAGGCGTTAGTGTTTAATGAACATAGAGCTTCCGTTTGGGAAGATGAGAAATTCTGGAGGTGGACAAAAATGGCTAAACTGGGGCAGGGGGTGCCTGGGTGGTTCAGTCGGTTGCGTCTGACTCTTGATTTCAGCTCAGGTCCTGACCTCACGGTTCGTGGGTTCGACCCCCAGACGGGGCTCTGCACTGACAGTGAGGAGCCTGCTTGAGATTCCCTCTCTGCCTTCTCTCTCTGCCCCCCCGCCTCCACTCGCACTCTCTCTCAAAATAAGTAAATAAACTTAAAAAACATATATTTACAAAATGGCTACAATGGTAAATTTTAAGTTCTGTATATTTCACCACAAGAAAAAAGAAGAGAGAAGGGAAGCCAGAATCGCACCGGGATTTATGCCTGACTGCCCGGTTTGAGTAATCCTGATGCCCACGCTACGCCCGAGATGAATTGCATCAGCATCTGGGGTTTTTTAAGCACCTGGGTAATTCCCAAGGGCAGCCAAGGTTGAGAAGCACGACTCTAGAACTTTGATACCCAAAGTACAGCCCAGAGAAGCACTGGGGTAAAACTCTCGCTCACTGAGCTCCAGCTGCACGCCAGCTCCTTAGTTCATAGGAAGCAGACAGCTGGCTTACCAGTAAGGTTAAGTACACATCGTGGATCCCGTCCTAGGACAGTCTCATTCATGCCCGTCCCGGTCGCGTTATTAACTGAGCCCTCTTTCACTCTCAAAGCTATCCCAAATTAAATGATAAATTCTCTGAGCCCCTGCCTGTGAGGTAATCATCACTCTGCCCTCTAAGTATGAGACACATACTACACCCGAAGAGATTTGGAAATGTATCCAAGGTCACACAGCTATTAACAGGTAAAAATGGGACTTGATCTGGGTTTCTCAATTATCCACGCTCCTGTTCTCTGCCCTGTGACCATCTGTCCCAGGAGCTAGATCCAAAAATCATTTTCAGAGGCATTCAGAATGATGACATTTTTTCTTAGAGAATGTAAAAATGGAATTTCTCCCTTGTTTCTTCTAAAGGTAGGGAAAAGGGGCGGGGGGGGGGAATGAATAAAACGCCCAATTGCTTGTGCTGTCAGTATTTATCGATCACCTACTATGTGCCGGGTGATTTTCTAAATGCGATACCACAGTGATAAAATGATCCTTATGCCGATCGAGTATGAAACCAACACAGAGTAGAGTCACCTATCCATCATGAGGAGGGCTGTGGGGGAAAAACAGGGTGCTCTGGCCAAGAAGAATGGATAAAAGTGAGGGTGATGGTCAGAGAAAATTCTCTGGGGAGGTGACGTTTAACACAGGACCCGAAAGAGCAGAAAGAAACCAGTTAAGCGATCTCTCTTCATCAGCGACTTGTTTTGCCTTAACAATAGAACTCGTTTTCTGGTTGCTAAGCCCAGTTCTTTGAACATGTGGCTCACGTCTCATAGACAGTTCTGGTAAAAAGCCTAACTCCATATCGGCATGGAGGTTCGGTTCAAGATGCCTGGGACAGAGAGACGAGATGCAAACGTACCCGGCGTGGGTCTGGAGCTCTGTTATCAATGGTTTCAGCAGTACCTGCTTATACCTGCCACGAAAGGAGGATTTCTGCGTCAAATGAGAGGCGCTACTATTGTTTTTAAAGTTTTGTTTTAAGTGTATTTATTTTGAAAGGGAGAGAGAGAGAGGAGGGGCAGAGAGAGAGGGAGAGAGACAGAATCCCAAGCAGGCTCCACGCTGCCAGCGGTGAGCCCGACCCAGGGCTTGAACCCACAAACCGTGAGATCACGACCTGAGCCAAGTCAGATGCTCAACTGACTGAGCCACCCAGGCGCCCCAAGGCACTATTATTTTTTAAATTTTGTATTGAAGTATAAACTACGTGCAGAAAAATGGCTCTCAGTGGATTGTCACACCCACTCCCAGGTACCACCCCCCACATCAAGAAAGAGCAAGTCACCAGCACCCCAGACACCCCCCACACTGACCTTTGTCATGAACACCTCCCTTTCCCCCAGGTAAGCACCATACATTTGTCGTGCAATTGACATATTTTTAAAGCTTTGCATCTTAGACCTGACTGCCTTGTAGTAAAGCTGGCTACTTATGTTCTTACCAACTATGCGTGAGCGGCCTTTCTCCCCAAATACCACAAACCAGGCCATCGTCATCCTCCTTTTATTTTGACCGACCTGATTGATGACAATAAGCTCTCAGGATTCCTTTGGTTTGTATTTGTCTAACGATGAATGAGATGCAATAGTGCGTAGTATGTTTAATGGCTGTTTGAATTTCTGGTGAGAATCACCTGGTCGTGTCCTTTGCCCAGTTTTCCTTGGGAGTGTCTTACTCATTTAAAAGCATCCTGTGGGTGGCAAGCATTTTAATCCTTTGTTGACTTACACATGGCAAATATTTTCCCCAGTGTGTCATATGCTTTGTAGGTACCTTTATGATGCTCCAGCTGTTTCTCTCCTCCCATCCACTCTCGCTCCCTTGGTCATCTCACCAGGTCTTATGGGTTTCAATACCAGTTGTAACGGCCGTGGAATGAAATTGTGTCCCCCCAAAACTTACATGTTGAAGCCCTAACCCCCAATGTGATTGTATTTGGAGATAGGGGGCTTTAGTAGGTAATTAGGGTTAAACGAGATCATGAAGGTAGGGCCCTAATCCAACAGGACTGTAAGAAGAGGAAGATCTCTCTCTCTCTCTCTCTCTCTCTCTCTGTCCCCTGAGGACACAGAGAGAAGGTGGTCCTCTATAAGCCAGAAAGACAGGTCTCATCAGAAATCAATCATGCTGGCGCTCTCTGATCTCAAACTTCCGTCCTCCAGAACAAATAAATGTCTGTTAAGCCACCCACTCTGTGATATTTTCTTATGGCAGCCCGAGCTGCCGTATGCTGAGCCTGCCCCAATCTCTGTTTCCAGCCAAGGCCTTTATCGTGAACTTCACACTCTTCCTTCTAGCGGCCTCTTGAGTCCTGGCCTTGATGTCTAAAGCACACTCCAAACTCGGTCTGTCCAAAACGGGATCCTGATCTTCTCCCTACCTGCTGAGCTCACAGCCTTACCCAGTTTTCTAGGGGCTCCAGTTGCTCAGACGATCGTATCTGGAAGGCATCCTGGCGATTTCCCCCTGCTCATTCCCCATCCAGCCTCTCCTCTCAGGAAATCCCACTGACAATGCCTTTAGACCGTATCCGGACTCTGACCATGTCCACTGGGTTCACGTGATACAAGCTGCCTTCATCGCTTACCTAGGTGGCCACAGGAGCTTCCTGGTGGATCTCCTTCCGGCTCTGGACCACCTGCAGTCTATTCTCAACATAGTAGCACAGCGATCCCGTTCAAACACAACAGATCCTGTCTTTCCTCTGCTCAAACCACTCCAGTGCCTCCTGCCTCTCTTGGAGTTAAGCCAATGACCTTGCCATGACTTCTCCTGCCCTGTTGACTCCCTGGCCTCCCAAGCGCTCTGTCTTTAGCTAGCTCACCTCCAGCCACAAGTTGCCATTTGCTACTCCCTGAATGGTCCAGACATGTTCCCGCCTGGGGGCCTTTGCACGGCTGCTGATTCCTCCCAGAACGTTCTTCTCTGGCACAGGCACATGGTCCCTCCCTACCTCTTTCCAAATCGTCACTGCTGTTGCCTTCTCAGTGAAACCTACACTGACCAGGTTATGTACAATTGCAACCCACCCTCCGCAGCCTCAGCCCCCTTAGAGAAAATAAAAACGCGGTACGTGTATTTATCTTATCACTCTCTTTTTTATTTTTTTATTTTATTATTTTTTTTAACGTTTTATTTATTTTTGAGACAGAGAGAGACAGAGCATGAGCGGGGGAGGGGCAGAGAGAGAGGGAGACACAGAATCGGAAGCAGGCTCCAGGCTCTGAGCCATCAGCCCAGAGCCCGACGGGGGGCTCGAACTCACGGATCGCGAGATCGTGACCTGAGCTGAAGTCGGACGCTCAACCGACTGCGCCACCCAGGCGCCCCTATCTTTTCACTCTCTATACAATGTACAGTGTATCACCTTCTAACAAACTGTGAAGTTTACTTACATATTAATTTATTATTGCTTATTATCTATCTTCTCATGCACTGGGAGGACCATGAACTCTCTTGGTTTTATTCACCACTGTTCCCCAAGTGCCTTTACCAGCACTGGGACGTTGGAGCCATTCCTTCTTGATTGAATACATACACAGATAAATTCATTTTTTATTTATTTATTTATTTTCGAGACAGAGAGAGACAGAGCATGAACGGGGCAAGGTCAGAGAGAGAGGGAGACACAGAATCCGAAGCAGGCTCCAGGCTCCGAGCGGTCAGCACAGAGCCCGACGCGGGGCTCGAACTCACGGACCGAGAGATCGTGACCTGAGCCGAAGTCGGACGCGTAACCGACTGAGCCACCCGGGGGCCCCGTACACAGATAAATTTAAACCCAGACGCCAAATCTATCAGTCTTGAACTTCCTGCTGTGGTGGTCATGCCCAGGAGGCCCCCTCAAGTCACGAGTATGGGAGCACCGGAAGGAAGAAGCATTGCCTGGCCACCCATATATCCTTCCAGGCTGTATTTTATGCACTTAGAATTTTCATCTGTTTTGGAATTTGTTTATTGTGTGGCGGGAGGTAGGGAAATAATTTTTGTAAATCCGTGATTTGTCTGTTTTCTAATATCTTTTCTTTTTTCTATTTCAGAGCTTAGATTAATTTTTTTACCTTTAATGTTTAGTATACCTAATTTGGTTTCTGGACCTTTTATTACATTTCATTGACCTAATTATTGACAGCTATAGAAAATTTATATAGTTTTATAAAATTATAAAACTTTCTTTTTTGATCTTTGAAATAACTGGTTCTCAGGTTTATCGGTTCTACTGGGTATTTTTTCCTTTTGCATCTAATTGATTTGCACTTTTGTTTTTAGCAATGTCTACTTTTTAAAGGCTTACTTTATTATTTTCTTTTTAAGTTTTTGTTTGTTTGTTTTTGGTGGGATGTTCTGCTCATTTCTTTTCATTCATACAAGAATCCAAGGCTATGTCTTTTCTCTGAGTGCAAGTTTGACCACATCTCTTAAGGTTTGATATATTTCCATTGTTGTCCTCTAAATAACCCATAATTACACTTCTAATTTTTCTCCATTTTTCAAGAGTTGTTTAGCTTAGTGTTTTTAATTTCCCATGAATATACTTCTATTGTTATTTTAGGGTTATTATTTTTGTTTCAAATATCTATTATTGTGGCCAAAGGATATTTCTATAAATTTTCTAATTTGGAAGGGTTTTTATATTTTTGAGATTTTTCTTTAGAGACTTGTTGTTTCCTCAAAGAAATGTGAGAAGAACGCATATTCTTTGTTTGTAATTACTAAGTTTAATATACATCCATTAAGTTGAGCTAAATAATAATTTTGTTCATTTTTTTTCCATTTTCTTTTGTTGTTTGCTTTCTCAAAGGGAAGAAACATTGGTTAATGATCTCTTCTCCGCTGGTGTTCCTATGGATTTCTCCTTGCTTTTCTAGCTTTTTCTCTTTATGTATTTTGAGACTATCCTTCGGGGAATGCCATTGATGATACATGAATACGTGTGAGTTTATTTTTGTTGGTGAGCTCCCAGTCGTGTATTTCGCCAGTTTCTCTGCTGAGGTGTCCACCTTTTTATGGATTGGAAAAAGCTTTTTTTCTATATGAAACATATTAGCTTCCTATTCTGTGTGTTCCAAATACTCTCCCAACTCCCAACTTTTTGTGTGTTTTCTTAAAATGCTATTAATGTATTTAATATATACGTACTTTTCATCTTTCTCTGGTCAAATATGCTTTTGATTATGTTCTTAAAACGCTGATAGGATTTTAAGTGAGGAGCAAATGTCCTGGTTTGTTCTCATTGCTCAACTTTGAACTTCTCTGCCTATTCGATTCAGAGTCTCTTAACCCAGTCCCTCCCTATTTTCAAGCTAAGGTACCTTGTTATCGCCTTCTTCTGATGTTCCAGAATGTTCCAGGGTCAACATTTTTCTTAGGGAAAGAGGGAACTCCTTTTATCTTTAAAAAAAAATTTTAAAAAAATTCTTTTTAATGTTTATTCATTTTTGAGACAGAGAGAACCAGAGCATGAGGGGGGAAGGGCAGAGAGAGAGGGAGGCACAGAATCCGAAACAGGCTCCAGGCTCTGAGCTCTCAGCGCAGCCACCCAGGCGCCACAGAAAAGCAGGTTACTTCTTAAGAGAAATTCTGATGTCAACGACTAATATATTTTTTCATCTGACAATAATTATAAAAATAATACTATAAGGATGTTTATGATTATGTTTAAAAAAAAAAAAACCAAAAAACGATTCCCAGGGCACCCGGGTGGCTCAGTCGGCTAAGCATCTGACTTTGGCTCAGGTCATGACCTCTTGGTTTGCGGGTTCCAGGCCCTTGACAGGCTCTGGGCTGACAGCTCAGAGCCTGGAGCCTGCTTCGGATTCTGTGTCTCCCTCTCTCTCTTCCCCTCCCCTGCTCATGCTCTGTCTCTCTTTCTTTCTCAAAAATAAATAAGCATTAAAATAAATAAATAAATAAATAAATAAACGTTAAAATTAAAAAAAAAAACCAAAAAACCTATTCCCTGTAATAAAAGGTTGAAGAAAATACAGTGCTAGGAGAGGATGTGTTGGGGTGGTATTGCCTTGGGCACATCATTTGATCTCTTGGGATCTCTGTCTTGTAGCCTGACAGGCCCCGCCCAGTGTCATTGGATGTGGGCTGAATCTAAGAAAGTACAGGCCATGTGACTTTGTCCTTAATCACTAGTACCTACCTCATGACTCAGCTGACCGGTGGCTGACTTGAAAATCCCCAGTCCGGCGTTCCCTGACACAATAGCGACAAAACAGCCTCCGACTTTTCAGTCACAATTTTGTCTACACTGATCTCTCAGGTCTTACTGACCCCTTATTTCCTTCCACATTCATCGAGTACCTACCTTTTGCCAGACACACTATAAACGTTTTTGCCCACTTAAGGTGGTGTCCCCAGCATCCAGTTTCCTTCTTCCTTTCTAGAAGCCCAATCGTGTCCAAGTATCTGCACAATCCCAAGCAACCAAGTAAGCCAGGGAGAGCGGGCTCCACCTCTCCCATCTGGGTTGGGTCCAAGAATGGTTCCATGTTGCTTACCGGCAACTGGAGAAGGAACGGTTATGTGACCCAGCTCGGGCTCATGAGCTGACAGTCTGTTAAGGCACTGCTGGGGAAAGTTCTTTATTTCTAAGAGAAAGTCCTTTGGAAGGAAACAGTCCTTTGTCTTCCTGTGAGCGTTGTCACATCTGGAGATGAGGCTCAGCGTTGCAACTGTCTTAGTATCGGTCTGAGGTTGGAGACCATGATGAAGAGGGGGGAACAGGGAAACAAAAAGAACCTGGGGCCTTGGTGATATCATTAAGCCACTGAATCAGTCAGCCCTGAAGCTTGCCCTCTGTCAGGCAGAGCTCGTCTTTTTGAAGAATAATAATTATCCTCGTGGCTGAAGGGAGTTTAGGGACAAGATCGTTGTTACTTGCAGCCGACGGCATTCTAACCGAAAAGCCTGCATGGCTTTCTTTAATTATTTCATAACCCTTTCCTCCAGGAGCTCCCAGCCTGGTTGGTAGGTGTTAGGTTTGCTACATCTCCACTCAATTGAACTAATCATCATTTCATCCATTTTCCACCTCCACTTCCTGTGAGAGAAGCAGATGTCTAAATGGGTTATTACCAAAAAAAGGCACCATCCAGGGGGAGGGATGATCGAGCAGTGTTCTAAGAGAACACAGAAGGAACCATTGCTTTTCCCAGGGGGTCATTGCAGGCTATGGAGCCAATGCGGGGGTGAGTTTCGAAAGCTGAATAAGAATTTACAAGAATAAGAAAGGTAAAAAAAAAAAATGAGAAAGACAATCCTGATAGACAACTAGCACGTGCAAAGGCATGAGATGCTTCAATCCGGTAATCATAGACACTTGCTGTTTTTCATGGAGTAGCGTTCTCTCGCGGAAAGAAGAGAGGAGACCTTGTGCTCCCTCGCTCACTCAGTCGTTCATTGGACCCATATTTCGGAGCATCTGCCGGGCGCCGGGCGTTGTTGTAGCTGCTGTGGTTAGAGCATTGAGCAAAACTGGCAGAGAGCTGCCCTCATGGAGAAACATTATCGTATCTCCCCCTACTCCCACCGAGTCCCGCACGCCCACTTTTGACTTGGAATTGGTGGGTCTTCCCTTGCTGCGCTTGCCGACTGTCCGTGAAATTATCAAGCGGAACATTGGTCTGAAGCGCCTCCACGTTTCTTCTTTCAAACCCTTTCCTGCATTGACCTTGCCCCTTTCCCAAGGCCCACTTTGCCCCTTCCCACCCATTCCTACCAGTGGCCCATATGTTACACACTTTGTCCATTTGTCTTTGGGATTTTCATTTTACCCAAGTTCAAGTGATAAGGCTCAATTAATGAAGTTCTACTGGTGGATTGTGCGAAGTCAGCCCATAAATAGGGGTCGCGTTCTTTGGAAAACCGGAGACGTTGTCAGTAGGGCAGCTCAGGCTGCAATCTCTAGGCTGGTGTCTACAAGACTGGCCTCACTGGGACAACGGATCACAGCAAAATAATCTCAGAGAAGCTGACTGTGACTCTTTGGTCCTTTGTAGATGGAGCTTTAATCCTCGCGAGAGACTCCTGCAGCCAGGGAGCGTAGGGCAAAGGGCTCTGAAGACAGGTCGCCTAAATTCAGATTCTCCCTCACTTGCGATCCGAGCAAACTGCAAAACCCCTCTGAGCTTCAAATTCCTCATCTCTAATATGGAACTCATGACGCCCCCCTCTGCAAAGTTGATACAGGGGTGAGAATAATTTGCATGCCGGAAACAGTGAATGCTGCATTCATGGCCATTGCAGTTTATTTATTATGGTAGTAGTCATGGCTGTACCCTGCATGTGGAAGGTCTTCAGCTGGAATCAGGTTTGCATTATTGGGAGAGAAAGCATCGTCCACCAAACAAAACCAACTACCCATTCATTAAGTCCATTTGGTTACTAAAGGCCAATAGGATTAAAGAGCTAATTACAGCGTCCTAGGTTTGGCATTATCCATTGTTACCGGGACCCAGTCACGCCCCGTCCCCGGCTTTTTAAGAACCAGCTCGATCGATATAGCACTTGGTTCACCTGGGTATGTTTTAATTTCCCTGGAGTAATTAAGCACGCTTATTAGCGCTCTCGAACTTCAACCAGACGAGCAATTCGGGTTTAAGATAGAAACAGGCCGATACGGTGCCCTTCCCGGTCTCCTCTTCCTTGCCGCTTGCCCCTCCGGGTCCGGCCTATGCCCAGCCG
The DNA here is from genome assembly GCF_016509475.1 of Prionailurus bengalensis. Classification (NCBI taxonomy): domain Eukaryota; kingdom Metazoa; phylum Chordata; class Mammalia; order Carnivora; family Felidae; genus Prionailurus; species Prionailurus bengalensis. Next base: position 176,351,634 of record NC_057343.1, on the reverse strand, counting down.
CCCCCGTCGGGCAGAATGCATACAGCATATATTAAGGGAAGTTTGGACACTTAATGAGGTAATTGCAGGCTAAATATATTCCTGGAGAATCAGAGATATAAAGTTTCCCACCATTCTTTTCCCCTTGTAGCCTTTTTCCTTTTTTTTTTTTTTTTTTTTTAAGATCTTATTAATTTACAAACCGGTTAATTATGACTCCTCCGGGCTAAATAACTGTGCAGTTGGCGCTGTAATAGATGAGTGGTTGGGGCTGAGAGAGAGGTCCTGTTTTTTCTTTGCCTATTACACACATTGTTTTAGGTAATTAACATCCACTTTGTAGTGGCAACTCTGACGCCTCCCTGTCTGAACAGTGTCTTGGCTGACAGCCTTTGAAACAGCCCTGGTGAACTTCTTGCAAAACCATACGATATTATTATATAATTCTCCCCGATGAAAGCTCACAGAGAATGTGCACGCATAGCTACGTGTGAACTTTTGGATCCGGACGCCCTCGCACGAAGTGCGTTTTTGAAGGATGGTTTTCTTCCAGCCGGGCAGAAACTGCGGCGGGAGCAAAGGAAAGACCCGGGTCTGAATTCCGGCACTGCGGCCACCAGATAGGACAAAGTCATGCTGACTTCCCGGGGCTTTCGTGGGCATTCGGTGAGCTTTTTTAACAGTACCCGGCAAAGAGAAGGCTCACCTTCTACCAAACTAACAAGCTGTTCTCCAAAGGTAATGAAAACTAACAAAGAGGCTTTCAAAAGGATCTTTGATTCTTTGTTCCTTTTTTGTTTTTGCCTTTAAGCACCATTAGGAATCATAATCTAGAGCTTTGGATTAGAGTTACACGGGCCAAAGGAAGCCCTCAGAGATCACCCAATGCCCTTGAATTGGGCAAGTTACTGGTCCTGAACATGCTTCTTCCTCTCTCCTCTGCCCACTGTTTCTCCATATTCTGGCTGGCTTCTTCAGCCCTGCTTGGTCTTTGAGGCACATGGAGTATTCACTTTCACGGTCTTTTCCAAGATCAGTCAACAGTGGGGGTTGGATGGAAAGTGTTTCTAAAACATTTCGCAGCTCTGTGCTTTCAGGAAATGCTGAACCCCAGAAGAAACGGTGAGGGGGCATTTCTCAACACTTTATCATCTATTTCACTGTGTTTTGTTTGTTTAAAACAACTACAACAGCAAGAACAATAAAATATATGGCCAGCATTGCGTAATTGGAAGCAGCTCGACACCCAGTATTTTCTTGCCCTTGTGACATCTAGAAGCCTCCACCAATTAACAAATCACTATGCTCTCTTTCTTCCGAAGTTGGGGAAAGCTGAGAAAACTCATGAGTCCGGAGTGACACTGGATGACTCTATCATTTCCTCTTTATTTAAAAAAAAAAAAAATCGTGTGGAATTAACTCATAAACGTTCCCTCCCCCACACCCCTCCCTCACCCCGAACCTGGAGTCTTCCCAGAAATAAGTCTCGCAGCCCAGGGTGGAGTTTTGCTGCCCTGATGGCCTGTGGGCCGGAGCTTGCTGACTCCGACGGTGGATATATTACAATGAATAAGTGTGGGGAATAAACAAGGGCTGCCTCTCTGTCTCCTTTTGGAAAGACCAAAGGACCTGGGGTTGAAACCACAGCAGATCAAAGGAACTGCAGGTCTGAACAGGGGCAAGAGGAAAAAAAGGCCAAGGAGAGGAGGATTCCCCGGGGAGGTGGGACCTGTTTTCAAAACGCCACGTCTTGAATATCTGCCACACACCCAGCAGAGTCACATAACTATTTCGTGTAATCCCCACATTGGAATTCTATGAGGAGACTATTAATACCACCCAGAGAAACTTAGACTCCAAGCAGGTGGGGTGACGTACGTGAAGTTACGCAACAAATTGGTGGCAGAGTCAGGCTTCAAACCCACATCCGTCTGACTCCAGGTCCGGTGCCTGTTCCACAGACCTTGTTCCACAGACCTTGTGCGACCGCATTTCCCTTCCAGGAAGTCAAGAGCGGAGTACCACTTTGGCATTGGATGGGCATGAAGGAGGGCGCTTGTTGGAAGGAGCACTGGCTGTTATACGCAAGAGATGAACCACGGGGTTCTACTCCTGAAACCAACACTATGCTGTTACGTTACCTAACTTGAATTTAAATAAGTGAAAATCTTTTTTTAAAAAAAAAAAAAAAAAGAAAGAAAACCAATTTGGTATGGGGAAGGGAATTGGGGTGGGAGGCAGGGGGAGAAAAGGAAAAGGTAGATTCAGTGTCTGTCCCCTGGTGGCCGGCCAAAGGTTGCCCGACGGGCTCCGTTATTCAGACTCCACTTACCCTACAAAGCTCAGTCAGAGCCCAGCCGAGCGGAGGCCTTTGTATAGCGTAGCTCTCGCTCGCTTGCATTCCGATACCCCAGAGGTCACAAATTGGCAGCCTGCAGGCCAAAACTGGCCTAAGGATGTGTTTTGTTTGGCTCGTAAGAGTTGGATCACACAATATATTTTGAGAACTAGGTCTGTTGCCAACACTTAAAAATCGGGGGTTGTATCTTCCGCTTCCAGCTGTAATGGACTGGGTCATCTCGGACCAACCGTCCCACTAGGAGGAAAGCTGGGCTTGCGAAGCTCTCTGTGGGATGCCAATGAAGAACAACCAAGGATGCCAGGGCTTGAGGGTCTGTATTCCCAGAGAGAAGGAAAATGCTTCGGAAGGCAGCCAAAGAGCTCAAGCCTTCTGCCGGTTCCTAAGCCGTGCAGTCCTGGAGTCCGAGGAGCCATGGGGACGGCGGCGAGCGGGAGGACAGAGGCTGAGCGGAGCTTTTGGGAGCCCCACGGGCCGGAGAGCCAAGGTAACGTTCAGGGCTGGCGAGGCAGCCAGGACCTCGGGAGCCAAAGGAAATACAGAGAAGTGAGCCCAATATTTGAGGGTGGCCCTTCCCTGCAAGGGGGGCACTGAGCGGAGTCTCTAGGAGTCTCACGGATGTGAGGAGATTACAAAATAGAACTCAAGACCCATGAAGAAGGAGGAGTCTGGGTGAATAGCCAGGACTCTCAGCTGGGATCCCAGGAGGGTGATATCCCAGGAGTCAGGGCAAACAAAAATAGTGTCTCGCAAGGACTAAAAGTCGCCCTCACAAAAGCTCAACCCCTGAATGGGAAGATGTGACTCGCCCCCACTTTGCCTTCTAGAAGCAATAGCAATCCTCTCTGGAGGGAGATAACATCATCCAGAGATGCTAAAGTGCTTCGTCTTTGTCCCACGGGCATTTGTGCCTACAAGACCCAGATATTATGAGTGAAAGATGAAGAAGGCACGGATGGAGGACCAGGAACCATGGATGTAACCGTCTCTGGAATGTGTAGGTCCCAGGAGAAAAGGAGATAAAGGGCAATGGCGTTCTCCAAGTTTCCCCCAGGGCAGGTGTTTGCTCCGCAGAATCCCTTGTGAAGCTTCTACGCAGCTGCTCAGTAGAGCCGAGCCTTCTCTGAGTTATCTCCTGGGATGTAGCACCCCATCGTGAGCATAGCAGGTGCTCAGGAAACGCCTGTTGGATTGAGTTGTATCACACGGCCAAGTGTGGAAGCTGATGCCCACTTGTAGGGAGTTCACAACCAGTGGGGTACCGGAGCTGACTCACTCCTACTCAAGAGAGCCGACTGTGAGCACCTCTTCCCAAACAGCATTCAGCGATCTCACATAGGTAGCTTTGAAATCAGCTACAGTGGGAGTATCTGCCCCATGGAAACTGGCTACGCTACAAATCAGGGACTTTTCCCCCCTGCAGGTGGCCCATTGCCAAATGTTTACTAGCACAGCGCTGCTCACAGCCATTTTGAGATGAGACAGTCTTAAGGGGCACGTGGGTGTTCCGTCGGTTAAAAGTCCGACTTCCGCTCAGGTCATGATCTCACGGTTGGTGAGTTCGAGCCCCGCGTGGGGCTCTGTGCTGACAGCTCAGGGCCTGGAGTCAGCTTCGGATTCTGTGTCTCCCTCTCTCTCTGTCCCTCCCCTACTCGTGCTCTGTCTCTCTCTCTCTCTCTCTCAAAAATAAATAAACATTTAAAAAAAAGACTATCTTCAAAGCAGAGGTTGCTTTGAAGGGTTACGCATTTACACACACATGCACATATGCCTGTAGCTTCTTTATCCATGACTGATTGAAGCTTCCCCGTGAACCTCACTTTGCTGAATATCAATGGAGATACCCATTGATAAAAGAGATAAGCAATACATTTTGTTTAATCCAGTAAACTCAGTCTGACCCAATAATTTAGATCTCTTTCTTTGGGGTAAAATGCTCAGATATTCAGATTTCTTTCTTTCTTTCTTTCTTTCTTTCTTTTTTTTTTTTTTTGCCTTCTTTTGTACAACAGCCCAAGTGCCAGACAAAGAAAAAAAACAGAAACAAAAACAGGCTGAGGGACAGAGAATTAAGTACATAATTTTATCGAGACGTGCTCTCGAAGTCGACACTGTCAGAGAGGGAAGAAAGGACTGAGTAGGTGGGCAGAATTGAGAGTCACAACAAAGACCTCAACGGGTCCCACGGACCCGATGGCTCATATATGCCTGCGTGGGGTTTAAAATTGTTTTCCACGAAGCACCAACATTTTAGTATCTTTCCATCAAAAGGAGGCTTCCCAGTTTCTATGGAAAAATTGGAAGACACGGCAGTGCCAGACTGGAGCTGGGGCCCTGGCTTGGCCTTCCCAAGTTCAGGGTTCAGCTACTGTGGGCTGCACCCGGACAACGTCATAATGATTAAGAAATACGGCTTCGGGCATTGAGGAGGGCGCTTGTTGGGATGAGCCCTGGGTGTTGTACATAAGTGATGAATCATGGGAATCTACCCCCAAAGCCAAGAGCACGCTGCGTAGACCGTATGTTAGCCAACTTGACGATAAATTATATGAAAATAAATAAATAGATAAATATTTTTAAAAATTAAAAAAAAAAAGAAATATGTCTTCAGAATCAAATAGCACAACCTAGAACTCCACGTCCACAACTTAGTAGCTGTGTGACCTTATCGGGCTACTTGATCAGAGAAGATCATGTTTTGAAAGTTCTTGGCACAAAGCGAGTGCGTCATAAAGGGTGCCTAGTTACGCTTCGCTGACCCGCATTGTCTCCGAATCCTCTCGGGATTTTGACTGATTCCTGGAAAATATAAGAAGTAGCTGGCACTTGACTTTTTACAGCCTGATGAAGGCTGCATGTTACAGATGCAAACCGATCAGCCTTTCGTTTTATGGAATCCCAACCACAGACATGAACCAGTTTTAAAAATTCAGTCAGCCTTTTGGGTATGTCATCAACCATCTACGAGCGGTAAGAGAAAATCTTGCCTTGGGAAAAAAAAAAAAAAAGCAAAATTCAACAAACCCTGAAGAGATACCACTCCCTAAAAATGAAAGCTTTATTTGGACTGATGTGTCCGTCACATTTTGGCGAAAGCAATTTTCTTGGAGCAGGTATTCTGTCACGCTCACGTTGCCAAGGGAGCACCATGCTGAGTGAAACCACAAGTTAGCGGGAGAAATGCACTAGCCGGGAGTAGAATCGTGTCATGAATGAGCTTCTGGTGACTATTAGGAACGCGAGTTCCCTTTTACGTTCTTGTGCCTTTTTAGCCTAAACCAAAACCTGAAAACAAAGGTCTTCGACATTTTTTTCTGCCCTCGCACCATGCACAGGCCAATGGAATCCCATCAGTAATAGCTCTCATAATGCGCACTGCTTCAGTCACAGTGAGGAAGGAGGGGACGCCCCTCCTCAAAGTTTGTATCGGGACGGGAGTGGAGATGTGCGTGCAGTGTGGAGGGCTTTCCTCCAGCTGGGACGTCTCCAACTTGGGGCTGCTGGTGGCGGTGGTGATGGCAGATAACTTGCCCTGATGGTAAACTCTGCCATTAAACACTTTCGGAGTCTCTCCTTACGTTGGGTTCCTTGCTCATTCACAGAATTTTATTGAGCATTTATTATGTGTCAGGCACTGATCATAGCGAATAGCAGAAGGCCCCAGGTATTAAAGAGCAGAACACAGTCTTATGGGAAAGATAGAGATACAGATAAAGAATGATATACCCCAACATGATACTTAACTGAAAGTCAGTGTATGTGCATTCAATGCCTTCAATGGGGTGGAAGTTAAAGGGGGCCAACTCTGCCTGGGGGAATTAAAAAGAGCTCACAGACAATTGGCCTCTGAGCTGGGCCCTTGATGGAGGCAGAGGAGCTGGCACGAATTGAGGGACAGTGGAGAAAGGACATGGAACAGAGGCAGAGCATTTGGGGCACCGCGGGTGGTTTGTCTAGACTTCAACAGAAAAACCTGTGAGGGGGAGTAAGGAACCAGGCCTAGCGAGGCAGGTTAAGGGACCAACTTGTGCAGACCTTGAAAACCAGGCTAAGGCGTCTGGACCTTTCCTCCAAGCAGAGACGAGCCACTGATATTTCCAGCTGGGGAACGCCACGCTCAGCTTCCCTTCTAGAGCTCTTGGTATTTGTCACTTCTGTCGTGTCAAAATTATTTAAAGCGATCCTCTGAAGTCAGCAAATCTGGTGAAAGGGGAGAAATTGGAGGGGGAAATGCTGCAGACTCAGAACAACTTTCCTCAAACAGGTATGGTCCAATTTTTATGGGCCAGAAATGGGCAGAAGCAAGTGTACGTAATTCAAAATGGCAGCAACTCCAAGAGCCTCCTTTACAGTTTACTTGGTACGTCCTCATGTTTAAAGATGATGTGTGTCGCAAATTCTGGGGACTCATTCCAACCAAAAAGGTGGCTCTTTATTCCAGGATACTTAGAAAGCTGTTTGGGAAATCTTCCGCTTCCAAGCGCAGCCTCACTTCAGACCATTCCAAACTGGACAACATAAATATACATAAGAAAGTGTCAAGCAAGGTACGTGATTCATAATGGGTCCCTTTCCATTTTTTCCCTTAAAATGATGGGACTTCCGCACACAATCAGACTTACCTGGAAGGCTACAGGTAACACAGACTGGTGGGCCCTATCTCCAAAGTTTGTGACGCATCGGGAGTGGGAGGACCATCAAGAATTTGTATTTCTAGAAAGTTCTAGAAAGCTCCTGGCTGATGCTAAATCTGTCAATCAGGAGACTACAGTTTGAGAACCATTGCCTTAAAACAAGGGTAATATTCTAGAGACACTGTTCGGGTTCAGGGGTCTTTCTTGTATAGTCAGCCCAAAGAGACAACAGGTAACTTGTCGAAAGCATACGGCGCAATATTCTAAATGCCAACTGTTTATGATCTTGCTGGTAAAATTTGCTGGGCATAGTGTGGGGTTGGCTCCGTTGGAATGGCTGAAGCTGGAGGTCCTTTACCATTTTCTTCTGACCCCTTCGTTACCATTCCAGCCGGGATGGGGGGGTGGGTGGTCAGAAGTTATGAGACCCGACTAGCAAATTCAGGAAAGAGAGTCTGAACCAATGTCAGGGGCTGGATGCCCCATCCTGGCCCTTGAAGCAAAAGCAGAACCTGCATGACTGGGGTCAGCTGCAGTCAAACAGCTGGAGATCAAGGTGCAGGAATGGGCATGGGGCAGTACTGGGGTCCTGGAAATGACCCCCCGTTTCCCTTCTCTTCTCTTAAATGGTGCCTCTCTGGACTCGGCATTCCTACTTTCTCCACCCCTGGCAGGCACAGGGCAGACCAGAGACCCTGGTGCCCAGGCTTCTCCACAAAGAAGAACCAGGCTTGGCTTCAGTAAAGAAAGAGCTGAAAGAAATCTGGGGGTTCCCTGGACCCTTCTGGAGAACTGTTATGCCAGGTTGTGGTTGCTGATTTATTGGCTCATGGGGGGTCTGTATGATCCCCTCACTGTTTTGTATGAGACAGGTGTGAGATCTCCCACACTGCCTGCCGCTTCCTCCATTTGGAGGGAAGAAGATTGGGGCTGATGTTGAATCCTCCTTGCTGACCTCACGCATCCGCTCACACAGCCCGGCAGAAGCCGACTGGACACCAGAGGGCGCTGCAGCACCAGCTCATTCGGGAAGGCTCAGTCCACCAAGGGCTCCAGGCCCCAGAGCAATCCAAGAGTTCTGAGCGCCGGGCTCCCATATCCAACGAACTCAGAGAGGGAAGCGATCCAGAAATGAGAACTTCATGTTTTTTTGCTCGGTCCCGGTTGCCGCTGATGGTTCACCAGATTTTCTGGAGGAAAGGAAACAAAAAGTTTTACTAAGATTTTAAAACTGGTTGTGATTTCAGACACGTTCAAAAATTGGAGAAAAAAAAATTACTGCGTACCTTGAAAACAAGAAAATGAGGTAGCAATCCCCGGGAAAAATCCCGTGGGGACCCGCGCAGATGGCCATTTGCAGGTTTCACTGCGGCAGGAATTTGTGTAGGTGTCAGGAAAATTCCAAGAGTCCAGGAAATAACCACAGACACAATCTGACTGGACTTCAGGCCGTTTCCCCACCTGGGGGGAAGCTCAAGTGATAAGTGTTACCAGTATTGAGCTGTTACTATTCCCATTAGCTAAGTAGGCTAAAATTTTTTTTTTTTACATGGATTATCTCTTTTTATCTTCACAGCAGATAAAGACGATCTTACTGGTAAAGAAACTTGGCTCAGAAAAAACTGAGTGGAGCAGAACCAGCTGGTGAGCGGTGGCCCAGGATTCAAGCCCAGGTTTTTGTGGAGGTGTTGAGGCACACACCTGTGACCCGCGTGTGCACAGCGTCATGCATCAGGTCTCACCCCCTGTCCTTGCTGTCTCACCTCTCAGCCGTGTCCCCCAGCAGGTGCCCTGGGCACCAGTCTGGGCTATAACCCCCGAAGGACAGTGGGGATCACAAAATCAGCACAGGTGGTCAGCTGAGAACCCACTGGGGGGCTCACGGGGACATGGGTGGGGATGTTTACAAGCAGATGAAATACCTCTGCGCAGACACCAAATAAAGCAAGTTTTCCAGGACAGTCTCATTTCAGATACTCTGTGACATCCGCTGTCCGATGATGCGTGCATGATGGCTCAAATGATGTGCCCCGATGTTCAGTCTGCAAATTATGAAACCGGGTGTTTTCGGAAGAACGGAGACTCTAGAAAGAGGAGCCTCAAGTAGAATCCAGGTTTGGCAGTGGGCGCGTTTTATGAGAAAATGAATGAAAAGGCTATTGCAATCCGAAAGCGCTGTATGAAAGAAAGAAACGATTTTACGTGATCCCGCTCAGGACGACCTTCCTCTTCTCTCTCTTGTAGGAACACCTCCTCCCTTCCCAGGGAGAGACATCACGCGCACTGCAAACAAGCACGAGTTAGAAGTGGATTCAAATCTCTGCCCTGCTGCTTCTTAGTTGTATAGCCCTGAACGAGTGGTTTCACTTCTCTGAGACTCAGTTTCTTCATATCTTTTTTTTTTATAATTTTTTTTCAATGTTTATTTATTTTGGGACAGAGAGAGACAGAGCATGAACGGGGGAGGGGCAGAGAGAGAGGGAGACACAGAATCGGAAACAGGCTCCAGGCTCCGAGCCATCAGCCCAGAGCCTGACGCGGGGCTCGAACTCCCGGACAGCGAGATCGTGACCTGGCTGAAGTCGGACGCTCAACCGACTGCGCCACCCAGGCGCCCCGACCTGTGACAATTTAAGTGACATCTTAGGTCCTCACCAATAATCTAATGGCACAGGATGAATTTTGTTAGAGAGCAGAGGAGGCAGAGACAGAGAACTTTCTGGCGTTCTTTTTCTTCTTTCTTTCTCGTTGTGCAGGACCTTATATTTTCCAGGATACTTTACATACACAATCTCTTTTAATCCCGATGCTAATCCAGTGAGGTGCACAAGGCAGATGTCATTATCTTCACTTCACTGAGGATTAAATGGGCTTTGGTAGCTACATGCCTGGCCGAAGACCACCCCCCCCCCCCCCCCCCCCGGTAACCAGGGTGCACTTAAAATGTCACAGGGTTGCCACAGGATTAAAAGAGACAGTTCATGAGCACATCATGCCTGGCACGTCAGCTGGCACACAGCAAGTGCTCAATAAATGCCTACAGGACCTGAAAGAGTTTGAAAAGGCTTCCTGGACCATTCTCATTCACAGGGATCTGCCACTACGTGGCCCGAGGGCGGTTCTCAACTAGGGTGCAGAGAGAAAGTTTTGGACAACACGGACCGTTTGGTGAACAGCTTGGGGCCGTGTTATGAGCGCTGTTGGAGCCGGTGCACAGGGCTGCCCGGTCCCTTCAGGGAATCGTAGAGCTGGGAATAATCTAGAGAAAATCTGGTCCAGCATTTTCCACGTATGGTCCACCAGTCATCGCGGGCCACTCCGCAATGCTCTTGACTTACAGTTTACTCTAAATCAACTCACTTTTTACCTCCGATGAATGCCTTTCAATATATATTCATCAAATCACGAATGTGATTTGCTGGGTGTAGATTTTTCTAATATATGCGTCTGTTCTATTTCATGTATTTCTAACAAACAACTAGAACTTATGAATAGAAGGTTAAAGTGCTTGTCAGATCACAGTATCGTACAACTGAAACTAATAGAAAATTGTGCATCAACTGTACTTCAATTAAAAAAAGAAATTCAGGGGCCCCTGGGTGGCTCCGTTGGTGGAGCGTCCGACTTCAGTGCAGGTCATGATGTCACGGTTTGTGGGTTCGAGCCCCACATCAGGCTCCGTGCTGACAGCTCGGAGCCTGGAGCCTGCTTCGGATTCTGTGTCTCCCTCTGTCTCTGCCCTTCCCCTGTTTGCGCTCTGTCTCTCTCTCTCTCTCAAAAATAAATAAACATCAAAAAAAATTTCTTTTAGTCAAAAGTGTCCATGCTCCGCACTTCTGGAAATTCTGTCGAATGTCTTCCTAGCCTAAAAGAGAAATCTCAGCACCAAAGAACGCATGGCACAGATATTTAGTGGCACAGGGAGGCTTAGACTCAAGTTTCGTCCCTTAGAAACCAGGGCTCTTTGCCACTAAGTGTTCCCTTTTTGCCCTTGTGATCTGCAACATTGGCAAGCCAGCCTTGTGAAGGACCTAAGTGCCTGAACGTGGGGGATGCACATTCCCACAAGGCTTCTCAGTGGGTACCCCAGGCAGGGGAACTGTGGACGGCTTAGGCTTGTCCTTTGTGGGCTATCTTCTCACTGGGTGTGGGTTCCTTCCATAATTTCATTTGCTCTGTAAAAAAGAAGGTAGGGTTATTTTTATATATTTTATAATGTGTATGCTTCAAACATCTAGAAAGATGCACATTGCCCTTAAATTTTTTTTAAATGCTTATTTATTTTTGAGAGAGACAGACAGACAGAATACAAGCAGAGGAGGGGCAGAAGGAGAGAGGGAGACACAGAATCCGAAACAGGCTCCAGGCTCTGAGCTGTCAGCACAGAGCCCGACGCGGGGCTCGAACTCACGGACCGCGAGATCATGACCTGAGCTGAAGTCGGAGGCTTAACCGACTGAGCCACCCAGGCGCCCCCGTTTATTTATTTTTGAGACAGAGAGAGACAGAGCATGAACAGGGGAGGGGCAGAGAGAGAGGGAGACACAGAATCGGAAACAGGCTCCAGGCTCCGAGCTGTCAGCACAGAGCCCGACGCGGGGCTTGAACCCCCGAACCTTGAGATCATGGCCTGAACCGAAGTCCGACCCTTAACCGACTGAGCCACCCAGGCGTCCCTCATTGCCCCTTACATTAAGGGAAAAAAATCGTGTTTGCTGTTCATCAAGTGCTTCCTCTCTGATAGTAATGCCCGTCAGTTGGCTGAGCATATGCTTGGGGCCGGGCACCGGCTTAAGGATTCATCCAAATTATTTCCTTCTCACAATCCTGGAAGAAAGATATTATTGTCTGTGCCCTCCAGCAGCACCAGGAAGGGGTAGGAGTGGGATCTGAGCTCAAGGATTACCCTCCTCCCCTGATTTCTTGTCGCAGACAGGACGACGGCTGTGATTAGCCCCCGCAGAGGGCTCTATCCTCTGAGCCCAGCACCGAGGTGGGTGAGATGATGTTGGTTCCCATTATCCAAGTGCAGAAGCCGACGGGCAAAGAGTTCCCACGATTTGCCAATAAAATCACACAGCCGAGGCCAAGGACCGAGGCATTTCCGCCCCCAATTCTTTCTAATGACTGAGAACGTGACCTGCGCTCGGCCGGGCACATTTGTATCTAAAGATGGAACAAAAGCAGCAGTAGCTAAGCACGCCCAGCGCAGACTGTGCCTGTCCGGGCGAGGGTGGCCTTGTTGAAGGAAATACCTGTCCGCCAGCCTCCCTGCAAAGGGCGACATCAGAGCGGCCTGTCATCTGATAGTTAACTGCTCTTCCCACTGCCCCGTCAGGTGGAAGTCAAAACATAGTTAAAGTTTCGTGGACTTAATCTATTTAATAATAAAAATAATAATGGCTCAATTAATAGCAATCCTAGGCACTTTTATGGACGCTTTCATCTGAGAATCAAAGTGGTTTGGAAAAGAAGCCATCATTAGGCTGATTTTACAGATGAGGAGAATCGGCATAAAGAAGTTAAATGACTTGCCCAAGGTCAGGGCCTGAGTCAGCACCGGAGCCACGGGGAGAACGCCAGGCTCCGTCGGGGCTCCTGCCTCCTCCCTGCTTCCCTCCCCCTCTCTTTGTGCCTGGTGCTTTGGTAGGATCCTTCATCCGAGAATCTGAAATTAATCTCCCAACAATTATCATCATTCATCAGAGGCCAACAACAACAGCAAAACCTCGACCTGGCTTGCCAAGCAGGGGCGCCTCGATACTGTGCTGCCTCTCCTGGACCTGCAGGGAGGGGTCGGCACCGAGCACCCTCCGGTCCAGGCTCAGGGTGCTGGGTCTCGCCACTCAGAGGGGCTGGGGCCCCGCACTGCCAGGAGAGCGGAGTGAAAAAGGCAGCGGGCCCAGTATTTAAAACTATTTCCCATATAATAATTCTGAAAGCCGTCTTGGTGATGCCGGCTTCGAGTGTCTGTTTCTCTGTTTATATAAATCCAGAGATTATGGCATGGGAGAAAAAAAAAATAGATTTTGGAGTCAGATACCTGCATCGTGAGTTTGTTATTTATTAGCTGTGTGCCCTTAGACAAATTGCTTGACCTCTCTGAACGTCGGCGTCTTCATCCACAAAATCAGTATGGCTGTATCTTAGGGGTCTTGGATTCCTACAAAATCAGCTACATGTGCTCTGTCTCTTTCTTTAATGGAAAACACTGTAAAATGATATTTTGCATATTTTAACGTACTATACTTTGCTGTATATATTATATATGTACATCCCCAATGTACATATATATTATCCCAAACCAGATGTACCAAAATTTATGGGTGATTTTTTTTTAGCTTTTAAAGGCTTTTCAAGAAAATTTTATTTTTTTTTTAATTTTTTGTTTTTAATTTTTTTTTTAATTTATTTTTGAAGGAGAGAGAGAGACAGAGCATGGGCGGGAGAGGAGCAGAGAGAGAGGGAGACACAGAATTCGAAGCAGGCTCCAGGCTCTAAGCTATCAGCACAGAGCCTGAGGTGGGGCTCGAACTCACAAACTGTGAGATCATGATCGAGCTGAAGTCGGACGCTTAACAGACTGAGCCACCCAGGCACCCCAAGAATGTTTTAAACAACATTCAATTTTTACCTCATACTCTGATTAGGAGCTATAATGCCCTTCCGCCATAAAGGCCATTTGTGATTCTTGGGAGGTTCAAAAGAATGTTCGTGAGCTACTGGACACTCTTTCATTGGGAGCAATATTTCTTAGGCACAGTCTAACAGAACTAAAACAGCTAAAAAATAAAATAAAGTAAGATAAAATAAAATTAAGGTAAAATAAATAAAAGAAGATAAAATAAAACAAAGATAGTGTAAGATAAAATAAAACAAAGGTAAAATAAAATAAAATAAGATACACTAAAGTAAGATACAATAAAATAAGGTAAGGGGTGCCTGGGTGGCTCAGTTGGTTAAGCAACCAGCTCTGGCTCAGGTCATGATCTCGCGGTTTGTGGTTCCAGCCCCGCATCGGGCTCTGTGCTGACAGCTTGGAGCCTGGAGCCTGCTTTGGATTCTGTGTCTCCCCCTCTCTCTGTCCCTCCCCTGCTCACACTCTGTGTCTGTCTCTTAATAATAAATAAACATTAAAAAAAATTAATAAAAAAATAAAATAAGGTAAGATAAAATAAAATAAAGTGAGATAAAATAAAATAAGGTAAGATAAAATAGAATAAAGATAAAATAAAATAAAATAAAATAAAATAAAGTAAGATAAAATAAAATAAGGTAAGATAAAATAAAGATAAACTGAAATAAAATATCTTGCCTATAAGTAGGGAAAAAGAGCTGAAAGAATAAAGAGGTAGCAGAAGGCATAGAAAAGCCTCCCCGTGGGGCGCCTGGGTGGCTCAGTCGGTTGAGCATCCGACTTCGGCTCAGGTCACGATCTCACGGTCTGTGAGTTCAAGCCCCGCGTTGGGCTCTGGGCTGATGGCTCAGAGCCTGGAGCCTGCTTCCGATTCTATGTCTCCCTCTCTCTCTGCCCCTCCCCCGTTCATGCTCTGTCTCTCTCTGTCCCAAAAATAAATAAACGTTTAAAAAAATTAAAAAAAAAAAAAAAGAAAAGCCTCCCCGAGCAGCCATGGCCAGCAGAGATGGTGTAGGGCAGCCCAGACAGCCCAGCTCAACCCCACCAGTGCACTGGAAGATACTGGGGGGAATCTCGCCCCCACAGATCTTCGCCCCACCCGGGGGAAGTAGGTCGGAGTCACGACAGGACTCGTGCAAGTTCACAGAGCCAGTAAGCGGCTCACAGGGATTTGAGCTGCAGCCCGTCTGCCCCCCAAGCCTGGGTTCTCTGACGGAGCACTCTGAGGTCTCCTTCATCTGAGAGTGCATTTTTCACAAATCGGAAGGTAAGGAGCATTTCCTGTTACAGCCCTCGGGGTCCCCGCAGGAAACAGCTGGTACCCTCATCTGAGGACCCTGAAGGTCAGTCGGAATCAAAGGTGTGGGCAGGGTGAAGTGCGGTACCTGGGGTGGCTAGTGCCCCAGACCCAAAAGGATAAGGGGAGGCAGAAGTTCCTGGAACCTGGGAATAGAGTTATGTAGAAAGGGCCCCCTTCTGCAAAATGGGGCAGGAGTATGGAGAATCAATGCTGTAACCTTCTCCAGCCAGGCTCCCCATGACGAAATCATACCGCAAGGCAAAGGGCAAGGGAGCGTGTGTTCCGCGTCAGCCTGCTGGGGCAAAGAGCAGAAGAGAGAGGTGTAGACGGTGATGTGGGGCAGGGCGATGGGGGGGCCAGTCCTCCTTCAGTTCAGTTATGAACAATCCCCAGGGTAAGATTGCCTCCCTTCCCGGAGTCGAGTGGTTAAGTCCCTGCTGGTCAGCCTTAACCTTGGCTCAGAGCCCCCAAGAGGTCCTGTCAGGAGACAGGAAAGCAGCCTCGAGAGCTGGCTAGAGAAGGACATCCCGTCCATTTAACAATGAAAAAGTGGAAGTCCAAAGAGACCTAGCAATGAGCTCAAACACTACAGGGGACATTGCCAGAAAGAAGATGGTGCATTAATTGCTCATTCTGGCCTGTAGCTGGCATCTTCATTCATTCATTCATTCATTCATCCATCCAGCAATTATCTGATTGTCTGTAGCGTAGCTACTGAATTCCAGACATCCTATTTGACCGCAAGCAAGTCAGGGACAATGATATTTAATCGCCCTCCTATGGCTCATTTATAAATCGTTGTAATCACTGACATTTATTTAGTGCTTACTGTCTGCCAAAGACTGAAAGAACTTGCCTTACGCCCGGCATCATCTCATTTCATCCCCACGGTAACTCTCGGAGGGAGGTACAATTGTTATCGTCTCCTTTTTACAAACAGGACGTTGAGACCCAGAGAGATTAAACAGCTTGTCCACAGTCAACCAGCTGGTAAGGGATGGAGCTGAGCTCAGAACCCAGATCTTTCTGACTCCAGAAGCTAGTGTTTCACCCCCCGTGCTATATGTCAGAGGCTCAAACGGGTGGCCACAAGGCCAGCTGCAGCCTGAAGACGTGCTTTATTTTCATTGAAATCAAGCCAATGTTCAAAAACTGAGAGATTTCCTTTTTAAAGAATTCAGATGTTCTTACTTTCCTTTTTAGAGTCCGGGCTATGTGGCTACACGGGGCCTGCATTTCTTCCTGGGACAGCTGCCTGCCTGTGAGCCTTACTCAGAAACACCCACCTCCCCCTCCCCCACCCCCTCCCCACCAGCCTCCATACATGGCTGGGTGGGTGGGCCTTCCTCGTCTGTCCCTTTATGCCCAATGCAATACCGTGATATGGGGTGACTGCCCCCAGGATGGGGACTGGAGCTCTCTCCCTACAGAGGGTCCCTTTTTCCTTTCCACCCGGCCACGTCTGCAGGAAACCTGCAAACAAAAAGCTCAGGGCAGTAAGCAACCAACATTGTACCTTTCCTCCACTCCTCCTGGCCCACCACAGCAACGGAGCACAAAAGGCAACCCCGCAATGCCGGGAAAATGCCCGACCAAAGACGCCTGTCTCCAAACGCAGCCCATGGCAACCCCACTGAAGGCAGAGAAAACACTTTCAATAATATCACCTTTTATCTTCGCTTTGTGGGCCAAAGGAATAAAACACAGTTGCCAAACACAAATTAATGTATAATTATTTTCCTTGCCTGAATCATTTGCTTTCATGTGTCAGAGCATGCTGAGCAAATAGCACCACACCTTGGGCTTTAATTGTGGTAATCAGGGCTCTGAGCCACAAGAAAGGCTTTTCTAATGCCTCCTTTAGCACTGACTTTCAAGTCGAAGCAACTGATTTTTTCCTCCTCCTCGTCTCTTCTTTTTGAGGAAAAAAGACATATACTGGGGGAGGTCTCAAGGCTGCTGGGAACAATATCACGCCCGCTTGGCCACAGGAAAGTGCCCACCCTCCCCGGGTAGAAACACAGCCACGTTTGACAGGTGACTGTCGTGCTAATGACTGTTCTTTTCTCTTATTCATTTGGTGACTAATTATTTGCTTTGTAAGTTGAAGACCACCTATCTTTGTATTAACGCTACAATGGGATACGCGGTACATTGTTTATCCACTAACATGGTCTTGAAGTTTGAGTCCCGTGAAACCAGTAAGGGGAAGAGAGACGTGAGGGTTTCCCACGGGCCTCTGTCGAAAGGGAAATCGGTAGTGCCTTCTGATCTCTGAGTCTCGTGTTGTAAGTTCTTTTGAGCTGTTCTTTCTTCTGGCTGCCCCTGCAGACACAAGGCGACACTCCTAGGTACGCAGCGATGGTTTGGACAACAGAAACCAGCTCTTCCATCATAGGAAAATCACCTCCCTCTTGTCCTTAGGGACGGTTGTTTTCGAAGACATTGGTGGGGCATCGGAACACAACGGCGGGGTTCCGTGCCTCTAGCTCCTCAGCGCCGGGCATGACGATGTCACTGCACAAGGGTCCTCTCCGCTTTTCCCGAGACTCATCTGGGGTCCTGGCGGGTGAGGGAAGGTGATGAAGTTGATGATCTTTGCTTTCCTTGAGGTGCTAAATGAATGCGGAGGCTGTTTTGAACACGCGACAGAAAAGTCCCCGAGTTTGGAAATTTTTCAGCGTTTCCACTTTTAGTGTTTGTCGTCACAGTGGGAGTTAGTATCAACACAACTGGCGCATAGTAGGTACTCAGCAATGTATGATACGTATAGGAACACCATATGCATGCATGAGTACCTTAAGACAGTTTTTCCTGAGGGGGGATTGGCCGGGGATAGGGCTAATTCTTTATTCGTTCCGTCACATAGGCATGCATTCATTTATTCGGCAATTATTGAGTGCCTATCCCAAGAGCTGAAAAGAAAAAGGAAAAGGAAAAGGAAAAGGAGAAGGAAAAGAACCCCGCTCTCAAGAAGAGCAAGGAAGAAGGAGACACGGGTGGAAAGTTTCAGAGCCCCGAGGCAAGGGTTACTATGGAGAGAAAGCCAGGTGGCTCTGGAAGCACTGAGGGCACACCCCGCCCGCCAAATGTTGCTCGGTGTTTAACAATGGATTCTTGAAGTGTAAGTTCTATTTTCGTTGACATTGACAAATAGGATGAAAGCAAAACAACAAAGATCACGTTGGAACCCTATGCGTCTTTCCACCATGCCAGCATTTTCTCTGCTAAGTTGGTTGCTAGTTCTCAAATCCTGGCGGGACCTTTCTTCAATTTGGGGGGCTATTCCCGACGTAAGTCTCCAGACGTGCTACGCTTGTAAGTTGAGGCTGCATTACTCGTATTTTCTCCATCACTTTCTTCAGTCTAGGCAATCAACACGATAAACCAAGCCCTGATTGGTAGCGTTTGCCAATTTCCCTGGTGTAAATACTCCAGCCATGCTGATTTCAAAGCTATCTGCATGACATCACTGAGGGATGCCCAGTAGGGCACCATTGTGTCGAGCTTCCACCACACAGATGCGACGGGTGGAAATAACCTTAAGAGCATAGATAATAGTAAAATGTAATAAAATAATTAGGAAGTGATGAGTTTTGACTATTTATGACCTTTGTTTTTAATATAATTTATTTAATTATAAAGTGCTTATAATTTAATCCTTAATAATTGCTGTGTTTAACAACCGGCTTGCAAAATTCCCAACAATTTCATAATTGGCTCTCGCAGGCCCGTAAGGGCAGGCTCTGGCACATTCCTGTGCCTAATCCAACAGAAGGCAAGGAGAGCTTCTCAGAGAAGGAGATCCCGAACTCAGGAGAAACACCGTGGGGTAGAGAAGACATCCGCCTACAAGTACAACTTCTGTGACCTTGTTGCCCGTTGCTTTGTCATTCTGTGCCTCAGTGTCCTGTGCCTTAAAATCAGTGTGCCCAGGCCTAGTCACAGGGGTGTTTTGTAGATGAAGTGCCAGGGCCCCAGGAGGTGCTAACTTTTTGAAAAGCAAATTGGCACCCAGGGGAGGGGACGGGGAGCACGGGCCGGGGGGCGGGTCCGGACAGGGAAAGCTAACACACGGAGCGGGAGAGAGCCAGCAGGGCACTTGTGGGAACGGCCAGTTGTTCTGCAGACATAGCATTCGTGACAATACAAATCAGGTTGGAAGAGTGCGAAGAGGCTTGAATGTCATGTTCAGAAAAGTCACCTTGATCACGGGGGTTGGAACCTAGGCACTGGAGTGGGGCAAGGGTGTCGCTCGGGGCTTGTTTCCTCATCTATAAAATAGAGCTCACTCAGCCATACCGTCATCTGGGGGTGACTGGGGGGACTACGGGGACTAGGGGACTTTGGATTGTAAAGTGCTCGGTGCCGTGGCCAACAATAAAAGTTATTTTGTTACCAGCGTTTTCTATTATTGGCAGAGCCGTGCTGGGTGCCGAGGAATGACAGGGGATAATGTTTGTTAGTTCCCTCAGGCAAAGGCACTCCCCCACTCCATTCTGTCCCTACCCCTGTGCCCTTGGTGCACAGGGAGAGCGGGTCAGGCCCCTGGAAGGGATTTACCTGCTGCGGTGCAGGTGTGACCAGAAGTGGCTTTCCCCCACCTCCAGAGCCGGAGGGCGCAGGTCGGGATTCTCTTACGGTCCCTTTTGAAAGAGCAGTCACCCCAGGTGGTGTCCCCACAGCCCAAGCCTCCATCAAGCTCCCAGTTGGCCGCCAGCTGCTTCTGGAGAAGTGCATGGTGCCCCTTGCTCCCTCACGGCTGCCTGGAGACCTGCCCCCAGGATGGCCCTTTCTTCCTGCGCCAGGTAGATGTGGGTTTAGTCTCGGGCAACACAAACCCAGGGCAACGGCCATCCAGGATGATTCTCTGGATAATTTCGGGCCCTCAGTGCTGTTGCTGAGGAAACAATCAGAGACATTTGCTTATTTGTTCTGCATGAAATAACCGGTTTGCCTGTTTATAGAAAGCTATTCAGAGCTCTGCCGTTTATCTGGCCCGAAGAGACACAGCCAAGAACTTGCTGTTGCCTTTTTAATTAAATACCTACTGTGTGCCAGGGGCTTTCACGGGGCTAGTCCCAGACTACCACCCACAGTTGGGGGAGATTTCTGGAGATAAGCCTGGTCAACAGAAGAGAAATTTTGTGTTTACAAAGCATCTAGGCAGTTACTGGCTCATCCAAGCCTTAGGACAACTCGGAGGGGCAGGCGTTATTAACACCGTTTCAGAGATAAGGAAAATGAGCCGCAGAGAAGTTAAGTGAATAATGGTAACCGTGATTATTTTGGAGTGTCTAGGACCGTGAAATAGTTTTGCATGCATTAACCCATTCCTGAGTTGCTGCAACTCGGTGAGTAGGTGCTATGATTATTGCCTTCATTTTATAGATGAAGGCTCTGAAGCTTAGACAGATCTTAGCTGTTAAGTGGTGGAACAAGGATCCCAGCCCTGGTATCATTCCAGACTCCAGGCTCTTAACCACGACTGGCAAAGGGCCCAAGGGCGGGGAGGCGGAGTCTGGGTTCGCGACCAGCCCCGCTGCATCTCCAGGGGGCTGTGTTCTCTCTCCATTCCCCCATCACCACCCCCACCCCGAAGAGCTTCACCCTCTGACATGACCCAGGGCTAAGCTTCAAACGCGCACGGTGGGGGTGGGTTCAAGTGCATCCCCTCTCTCTGGGTCCACTGGAGCCAGTTCTCACTCATTTCTAGATTTCAGTCCAGAAAATTGGAGTGAAAATACAGCCCATCCTTTGTCCTCCCTCAAGCTCCTCCTCTCCCCCCGGGGGAGATGCATCCCCAGGGGGGAATGAGGGCTTGCCCAGTGTCCGGGGAGGGCTGGAGAGACGCGTTTGCTCCACGCCGGGACCAGACATCTCATAACATACACCTCCCCGCAAACAGCGTCTCCTGTCTTGTTTTGTTTTCCTCCTCCTTTCATTTCGGCCATCTTCACACCAAGTTTAAGGCCTCTCGTTCGACCTCCCGGAGGAAACCAAACAGAGAAAATGAGAGGGGACCGGGCTGGAGGAACATGATGCATCGGAGACCAAATATATACCTTGAGCTAAATGCCGCTGAGAGAGAGGCTTCGCCACTATGTTCTGCTGGCCTCAGCGGAATCCGGTTTTCATGATAAATATCTGGCCAAAAACGACTGGTGGGCCTCTCGTTTCTGAGGAGGGTGGGGGCACTGCGCAAGGAGTCATTTGGAATCGCAGCTCTTATCTGCGGCTGGGTGACCTTGGACAAGTAGCTTCACCTCTTTGAGCCCTTGCAGCCTCTTAGGTGAAGTGGGAGGATACAGCCTGGAGCTGGCTGAGTCTTCCCTGAGTCTCGCAGAGCTCTGCGGTGGCAACTGTTAGCATGCCCATTTTATAGATGAGAAAACTGAGGGACAGAGAGGTTAAGAAACTTGCCCTGAGTCACAGAACCAGAAAACAGCAGAGGCAGGCTGGCCACGCATGCCGTCTGCCTCAAAATACGCATGTTATGCCCCTTCTTGTGCTTGAATCTGGACGTGGTAGCTTTTCTTTTTTTTTTTTTTTTTAATTTTTTTTTTCAACGTTTATTTATTTTGGGGACAGAGAGAGACAGAGCATGAACGGGGGAGGGGCAGAAAGAGAGGGAGACGCAGAATCGGAAACAGGCTCCAGGCTCTGAGCCATCAGCCCAGAGCCCGACGCGGGGCTCGAACTCCCGGACCGCGAGATCGTGACCTGGCTGAAGTCGGACGCTTAACCGACTGCGCCACCCAGGCGCCCCTGTGGTAGCTTTTCAATGTCATCCCTTTGCTTCTGAGGGTCTTAGAGGTAGAAGGTCTGAGAAAAGAGTGGCTCATCCACACGAGCCATGGAGGACAATCACTCCGTTGGCAGGTCACCCCAACTCTGCCATCATATAACCAACACTCCTCCGCTGTGAACCGTTTTCAAAATACAGTTAGGCCAAAATAATAAATTATAGATGAGCCACAATCCCACCCACGCCAAGGTGACAACTCCTGACTCCTCGTGAGCTTTATTCCCGACCTCTTTCTACGTATACGAATACATACTCTTAAATATCTAACAAAAAAATAGTATTATACAACACATAAGCTCTCATTTTGATTTTTGGTCCTGATGTACACGTTGCTTTATGAATGTATATGATTTTTCATCTATACGTTGTAAAAGCCACGTAGGTGTTATGTGAAATGCTGAAGAATTATTGAAAAACCGCCCTAACCCCACCAGCCCGAAGTGATCACTGTTTACTTGGTGATATATATCCTTCTCAGCCTCTGTCCATGTGGGATAAAGTGTAGACACTCCACTTTTTTGTGCAAATGTGACCATGCCTTTAGTTTTTTGCTTATTTTGTCTGCAATATTATATTGTGGGCATCACCCCATGTTAAGACATATAGCCCTACGTTACGGTTTTCAATGGCTACACAGTATTTTATTTTTTGCATGTGTCATAATTTGTTTAACCATTCTCCAGTGTTGGTCGTCCAGATTATATCTAAGAGTTTTGTTTTTGCAAAGAGTGCAGTGATGAACAGCCATACGGCTGAGGTTTTGAGCATTCTTAGTTGTTTCCTTAAAGTCTAAGGGTTAGCATGACTGCATTTAAAGGTCCGTATGCTTTAAAAGGTCATGGACTTAAGGGGTGCCTGGACGGTTCAGTTGGTTGAGTGTCAACTTTGGCTCAGGTCATGATCTTGGCGATTCACAAGTTCGAGCCCAACGTCAGGCTCTGTGTTGACAGCTCACAGCCTGGAGCCTGCTTCAGATTTTGTGTCTCCCTCTCTCTCTGCCCCTCCCCCACTCGTTCTCTCTCTCTCTCTCTCTCTCTCTCTCTCTCTCTCAAAAATAAATGAAACATGGGGCGCCTGGGTGGCGCAGTCGGTTAGGCGTCCGACTTCAGCCAGGTCACGATCTCGCGGTCCGTGAGTTCGAGCCCCGTTTCGCGCTCTGGGCTGATGGCTCGGAGCCTGGAGCCTGTTTCCGATTCTGTGTCTCCCTCTCTCTCTGCCCCTCCCCCGTTCATGCTCTGTCTCTCTCTGTCCCAAAAATAAGTAAACGTTGAAAAAAAAAATTAAAAATAAATAAATAAATAAATGAAACATTAAGAAAAAAAAAGTCATGGACTTAAATAAGAATTCTGCTCCTGGGACACTCAAATGCAAAGATTTTCAGTTAGAGCTCAGGAATCGTGGGAGTGGTAAGCCTACTGTATCCTACCCAAAGCGAGGACTCCTCAGGGTAAATTTGAACCACTGGTGTTTGTTTTTTGCCTCCTCTGAAAAGGGAGTCCTATTTCTCAGTTGGACTCAGTTTCCCCCTTGTTCTAATGTTCGCATCACGCAGGTTTATACTTGTAGCTCAGATGCCAGCTGCTGGTTCCAGCTCTTGAGATCCAAACAGGTCAAACGCTCAGCATCGTGTCTTTCTGAACCGTGCAGATTTCCAGGGCTTATGCCCTCCCCCTATGGCACTCTGGGCACGCCTTAGCCAGTTTCCATGGCAAAGCATTGAACATCAAGCATTTCCCCCATTCCTGTAGAATTCCCTGGGGGATTCTGACAAGGAAAAATGTTCACCCTCGGTCGTTAGTCATCCCCACTTGTCCACGGTCCCTCTTCCTCAAACTTCCATTCCCCATGGGGAGGTCTCTTTCTTTGCCTTATATCATGGACCACACCCAATTAGCTCTCTATTTTCTTTCCTCCTTAGCGCCCACCCAGGGACTTCGCATTTGTTACTCGGATATTCCCCTAGAGTCTCACTCTCTACCCTAAACAAGGTATCAAGTTATTTCTTCCAAATGAATGCCAATGGTCTTCCAGAAGAAAATTGTTGTTGTATAAACTTTTCAACATCCGCCTCACATACCTCCATTTTACTTATAATAAATCTATGAGACTGTGTCAATTTAAAATAGTTGGCCCAATTGTACCCATCAACCTAACAGATGTCCTTAGAAATTTCAACAATAATTTGGGATTTACTCTGCCTCTCCCAATCAGAGTGAGCGTAGCTATCATTTATGTGTTCTGATCTGGGGTCTGAAATTAGGCTTAGCACACATCACACAAATAAAATAAAATACAATTGATAGAATTTCAGTTCTTTTCTTAACATTCTGCCTTGCATTAAGATCACTGGTCTACATTCATCGTTCCACCGTCTTCCTCCATCGGGTGGTAAATTTCTTTAAGGCAAAGATGTAATTACTCAATTTTGGACCCTCCAATTCCATCTCCCCAGGCCCGAGCATGGTGTCTAAAACAAAGTTGTCCTCTAGTAAATGCCTACAGATGTAATTGGCTGTGATGTCCTCGGTCCTCAGGGCGATCCCAAAACTTCTCGGGTGGACCCCTCTGAACAATAACACTGACATTAACACATACAAAGTTACACAGACTATGCCAACAATGAGCTGCGCAAACGTTTTTGTTTGTGTTTTTCCATCTCCCTTCTGGTCCAGTCAGGGAACAAATAGAGATCGGTCTCTGAAGACCAGTAGGTTTGGGTGTTCTAGATGAGGCTTTCTTCCCAGACGGTTCACATTCGGATTTGGATGTTTTCTAGTTACTGATTACAAGGGTGCCTGGAAGGTAAGAACGTTGAGCTGAATCAGAGCCCCGTTCTCTGGGCCAAAGAGGGCCACATTCCCTCACCCCCTTCTCTGCGGTCTTTCATTTTTTTTTTTTAATTTTTTTTTTCAACGTTTATTTACTTTTGGGACAGAGAGAGACAGAGCATGAACGGGGGAGGGGCAGAGAGAGAGGGAGACACAGAATCGGAAACAGGTTCCAGGCTCTGAGCCATCAGCCCAGAGCCTGACGCGGGGCTCGAACTCACGGACCGTGAGATCGTGACCTGGCTGAAGTCAGACGCTTAACCAACTGCGCCACCCAGGCGCCCCAAGGTCTTTCATTTTTTATATTTTATCCTAGCGTCTTAAATTTGGAGGGGGATAAAAGGGGCCATCTAAAACCTTATATAAAACTCTACGTAAAATGAGACCTATGCTACTACACCTGGAAAATGATTCTTTTATCCGTCAAAGATGAGAAACTTTCTTTCTAACACAGAAGCTCCATTTTCCCTGAACCTGTCATTCGGAAAGTGCTGTCAGGTACCCTCACATGGCTTAGCCCATTTATTGCCTACGATGATTGTAATGCCTGTTTCAAAGATCTGGGAACAGAAGCTCAGGAAGGCAAAGTGACTTGGACCCTTGGGGCCAACTGTTAGTACAAGACAAGGCCCTGGACACACATGTTTATGTGAACTTGTAATCACTCTCTAGACGTTGCTGTGTATATGCCTTGGGTCTCCCAGCCCCCATTTGTTATCTCCTCCAGGGATATGACCGTGTATTCAAACTTCGCGTCCCTCCCCAAACCTAGAACCAGGTTGAATTCACTGTCGAGTTCATAAAGCACAACTTGGGGTCCATGACCACCTTGCTCAAAAGCTGGGTTTTTCATTTCTTGCTGAAGAAAACCCAACCCAAATTCTCTGGTTAGATACCAAAGGACCTCTACAACTGGTGCCAATCTCTTTCGAATGCTTTTTCTCAGAACTCCCTTAAACAAAATTTGTATTCCAGTCAAACTGATGTGTTAAGGATTCCTCAAGCCTGTCCTGTACCTTCCGCCCCAGTGCCTTTGCACACACCGGTCCCTCAGCTTAATCCGTCCTCTCCTCTCTTGCTCCCTCCCTCCACTTCTCTCTACCTCCTGACCTTCTCATTTTGGAAACAAAAGCATAACCAGATTCCGAATTCAGAAGATCCATTTCTGGGGATGGACCTGGAAGACGTATGGCTGTACCATCGATAGGTACAAAAGTAAAAAAACTAACGTTTTACCCTTCTATCATTTTTTTTTCCTGTGCGTATCACAGTCTGACCACTGACAGACCAGTTCTCATATTAGACAATTCTTCCGCTAGTATCTTGTCATTATGGTGTGAATAATAATTTTGTCAATAAATATTACCTTTAAGCATGATAAAAATGACCATTTTGGAGACTCCGTTTGGGAAGAGTATGTGTTTCACGGTCCCTCCCCAAATGTGTTTCCGCTTGGATGTTGTCACTTCCCCTGGGCCGTTTTCTCTGCCTTCCCGGCACTGGGGGTCGGAGCCCTCCCGGAGCCCTTCATAGCCCGTGGCCTTCCCTTTCACAGTACTTACCACGCTGAATTGTAATAGGACTTTCATAGTCTATCTTTTGAACTGGATTATGAACTTTTCAAGGGCAGGGGGTGTGAATATGCATCCTCATGGCCCCAAGAACCAGCCCGGGTCTGACACAGGTGGCTAGCAGAAAACGTTTTATGAAATCGTCATTAGCCAGACTGACCCCTTGCCATCGGACTCTCCCATTCCTGAAGCTGTCACCTCCCCTTTCCTGGATGGGCAGTGGCTCCCTGCGAGAGCTGCTTTGCAGTTTTATCTGGGTCAAA
This sequence comes from Prionailurus bengalensis, assembly GCF_016509475.1. Taxonomy (NCBI): domain Eukaryota; kingdom Metazoa; phylum Chordata; class Mammalia; order Carnivora; family Felidae; genus Prionailurus; species Prionailurus bengalensis. Next base: position 176,325,255 of record NC_057343.1, on the reverse strand, counting down.
GGCCACTGCCCCGGGGCTCTGTGAAGGATGCTCAGGCCTGGCCAGAACAGATGACAGGCCAGTGAAACCAGATCGCGCCCTCCGGCGGCCGCCCTGACTCGTGTTCCGTATCACGTCTTGCGAAGAGGTGTCTCGATTTGCCAGCGGCCTTGTTTGCTTGAGTCGTGCCCCTCTCTGGGGTGGGCCTGAAGGGGGACAGCCAGAAAGGAGCTCTTTTCACCCAAATAGGCTGTCGAATTACTGATGACTTCACATGCCAAGAGGCTTTGATCAAGATTTCCGCACCAGGCCCTGTATCACCACCAACACTGCAACCAGACTGCTTTTCATTATTATGCGAGCTCAACAGGGGCTGCTCTGGGTTTCTTTCTTTCGGTTTCTTTTTTCTTTTCCTTCTTTTTTTTTTTTTTTTTAAAGCGTTTAGCTGGTAATGGCTTGCACAGAAAGAGATGGTCCATTTAGCTCTGCTTCTTGTCTGGTTTTCTAAATGGGAAGCAAGTAGGCACGATGGGAGTGGGTTTTGATATATTTCATGTTTTCTGGGTGCTACTGCAATAGACCGTGCTGTCCCCACCTGTTTCGAATCTATTAGGAAACTTGTAAGGGGTTTTGATTGTCAAAGTTTGATTGGGTGCTAGGGTTGGAGTTGACGAGGTAGGAGCAAAACAAGACCGATTCAGTTCCCAACAGCCAGCCTCTAACAAGCTGGTATTTGTTAGAAGATAGTTTTGTATGACAAATGCTGGAAATTGTAATGGCTTTTAATAAAGTGTAATCAACCATCCATCAAGTGTAGAGCCAGCTGCTTTGCGACGTGGACTGCTATGATCCTTTGCAGAGGAAAGGAAGCCTCTAGAATGAGTTAATAAGCTGGCTCCAGGTCACCTTCCTCTCCCCTCCCCCTCCCCCGAAGAAAGACAGCTCAGAAGCTTCTAGAAGTGAGCTTGATTTTTTTTCAGATGGCATGCCAAGATTATAGATGATTCTGGCAAAGAACGGACCACGAGATTCAGTGCAAATCATTTACGGTATCGGGGCCCCCGTTCCACCAGCAGTAAATTAAAAGAGAGAAGATTATGAAAAGGGGTCTGGGTAACCCCCAGTCCTATGACTCCAAGGCCCTCTTCCTGTTGGGATCCGTGGTGATTCCTTAGAAAGGGCTCTGGTCGTGGGTGCCTGGATTTGGTGCTTGATCTACTAACTCCTGGAGACGTGAGAGTAGGGGGGTCGAGTGGTGGCCCCCCCAACAAGTTGTGTCTACATCCTAATCCTGGAACCCACAGAACATACAACGGCAAGAGCCAACAGGAATGTGAACTCTGGGCTCTAAGTGATTATGACGTATCAGTGTGAGTTCACTGGTTGTGACAAGTGCGAGACACGGGTGGGGGGTGCTGGTGGCAGAGGAAGCTAAGCTTGTGTAAGGGAGGGGGTGAACAGGAATCTCCGTACCTTCCTTTCAATTTTCCTGTGAACGGAAAACTGCTCAAAACCAATCAAGTCTTTGAAAAAGTAAATTAAAATAAAATAAGCAAATCAAACCAGAGACTTTAGGGGCGCCTGGGTGGCTCAGTCAGCTGAACGTCCAGCTCTCGATTTGGTCTCAGGTCACAGTCCCAGGGTCATTGGATCAAACCTGGCATGGAGCCTGCTTGGGATTCTTTCTCTCTCTCTCTCTCTCCCTCTGCCCCACTCCCCCTCTTGTGCTGGCTCTCCCTCAAAATAAAAAAATTAAATTAAACTGAAAAACTAGAGACTTTAATGTCTCCAGCACTCTCTGTGATCCTCTCTCTGAGGGCAGACGGCATCATTTCTCCCTGCAGACCAGCTTTCTCAACCAAGGGACGGCTCAGAGTTCCCTATAGCTTCAGGCTTACATTTTCCTAAAAATGTTCCTCTTGGTACTCCTTGAAAATCTCCCAGGAGCCATCAACAATACAAAAAAGCAAACGCACAAGTTATTCGCTGCGGTATTATTGAGAGCGAAGCAGGGAAGCATTTCAACGTCCAACCAGAAGTAACCGGGTCAGTAAACATTGTGTAGGTACACAGTGCACAATTTATGGGGAAAACCTCTATAATCTGATATGTAGGGACTTGTGGGATATATTGCTCAACACACTCATAGGCTTATTTTTGAAAAAGAGACACAAGGGTCAGCTGCGTGGCTAGTCCGTTAAGCGTCCGACTTCAGCTCGGGCATGATCTTCCGGTTCGTGAGTTCGAGCCCCGAGTCGGGCTCTGTGCCGACAGCTCGGAGCCTGGAGCCTGCTTTGGGTTCTGGGTCTCGCTCTCTCTCTCTGCCCCTCCCCTGTTGGCGTTCTGTGCCCCTCTGACTCTCAAAAATGAATAAACACTTAAAAAAAAAAATTAAAGAGAGACACGAGAAGACGAGCCAGAAACTAAAATTAAAAACAAAACAAAACACCCAGCTGTTTGACTCTAAGAGGTGGGTGTGACCAGTAAAGTGAAGGGATGGAAAAGGGAAACTGAGTGAACGTTTTTTAATAACCCATGTTGACGCTTTACTCGCAAACACAAAACTACATCAGAAAAGATGAAATAATACCCTACAATTGCACACAAACGAAAACGATGAGCCTAACTGCATGTGAGATTGCTAGCCACTCAGAAAAAAAGGAAAAAGCCCAAGTCCAGATTCTGGGACTAGGGTTTTACTATACAGAGACCCAGGAAGGCAAAAGCATTGAAAACAACCCAGTGAACGTTCAAAAGGCAGTCACCACATGGATAATGGAGAACAATTTGGCATGCTTTCCTGAAAGTACAGCACCAAGATACTAGTTTCTGGAGTTTGGGGGGGGGGAAAAAATCTCCCAGGACAGATTCTGATTGGTCCCTGGGTCAGGGTTCCACCTGCGCTGGGGGCAGTTAAGTGAAAGGTGAATGGGGGGCCTGCACTAGACGTGGTCAGGCTGTCCTTGCCCCGAGGAGAGGAGAGAACAGGGCAGTTGAGGCAGTAGATGCCTCCCTCCTTGCATCTGGCAATGTTTAGAGAATTGCTTTCATCAAGCAACCGCCATCCTTCCGAATCTGATTAAATTATGTGGTGGAAATGTTCAGAGCTGGAAAAGTTCAAACTTTTACGGTATTTGTCATCTTTAAAATGGAGCGTTTAATTGGACGATGCAGTAGATTTGGGCTCCCTTTCCGCAGACCCTTCTGCAGGAAACTTGTTGCCAGTAGGCAGACTGGAGAGAGGAGGAGGGAGGAAGACTGAGTTGTAGAGCCAAGATTACGGGGCCGGGCTTGGGGGATTTAAACCCAAGCCCTGGCTTTGCTTCCAGCTCTCTGGGCTCCAGTCTGCTCCTCTGTAGAATATTCACCTTTGCGTTTTCTGAGGCTGCACCACATCCCGAAAGGTCTTCGAAAGAAAGGAGGAGAGTCCCAGTGGCAGCTGTACATGTCCCCATGGTCACGCCATCGTCAAGAGTCTTCATTTATGGGCTGGACCCTGGTTATCTTATTTGCACCATGAAGTATAAAAATCTGTGCTTCATAAAATTTAGAAGATAGTAATTATTTCACTAGGAACAAAAGGATTTTTTTTTTTTAAACTAAGATTGAGGGGAAGAGATAGGTGTGGGGGAGGGGGTGAGAGAGGCTCTGCGAGGTGCAGAGATTTGCCCGGGGTCGCTCAGCAAACAGGAGGCGCTGAGCCTGGTCAGGGCGCCTCCCAGCCTGTGGTCCCACCCAGACCTGAACCAAGCCCCCACCCACGTGTTCTGGCAAGAGTCACATTCGAGACCCTCTGACACCCCCGCCTTCCTCCTCCCCAACCTCCTCTGTCCAGTGCAGGATCAGCACACTCTGACCCACGTCACCGGCCAGGAAGCTTGTCAATGGCCAGCCCTGGGGGCAGTGTGACTAACACATAAGGCATTGTCAGGTAATCGACCTCAAGGGTTCTCCTAATGGTGCAAGATGTCCTGTTGCACAGAACGCGGCCTCTTTAGAAACCACAGAGGACAGGGGGCCTGATCTAAGTTGAGTGGGCACCAGCAGACCCCCACCTCCCGGGGAAGGAGCCAGATGAGTGGCAGAAGTTTGCGTCATCTCCACGTCTGAATTCAAATACGATCTTCTTTGGCGTTCCCCACTCTCCCGCCCAGGCGTTTATTTGCCCTTCTCTCTAGTGTTCCCAGGGCACCTTGCTTGCCTCTATCAAAGTAGCGATTACACTGTGTTGCCATCATTTTATTTTCCTGTCCCCACCAGACTGAGCCTCCGCCATAGGGGACCAAGTGGACACCCAGGGAATAGCGACGGAATGACGGCACGATGAAGTGAATGGAAAAATAGACCTGTTTCTTCCGGTCCTCTTTTGCCTGTGTGTTTCAGTGACAGGGCGTGAGACGAAGTGAGCCCAGCCTTGCGAACAAACCTCCTCCTACCTGCACACGGCAAGACCCGACTCTAAAATGTTTTCCAGGGGCGCCTGGGGGGCGCAGTCGGTTAAGCGTCCGACTTCAGCCAGGTCACGATCTCGCGGTCCGGGAGTTCGAGCCCCGCGTCGGGCTCTGGGCTGATGGCTCGGAGCCTGGAGCCTGTTTCCGATTCTGGGTCTCCCTCTCTCTCTGCCCCTCCCCCGTTCATGCTCTGTCTCTCTCTGTCCCAAAAGTAAATAAACGTTGAAAAAAATTTTAAAAAAATAAAATAAAATAAAAAAATAAAATGTTTTCCTTCCCCTCAGAGAATGACCGTGTCATGAAGAGTCCTATGGCTTTCGTCATAAGAGAAGTCAAATTGTCCCAGGATCTTTTGGGGTTGCAAGAGCTGAGGCAAAGGTTAGTCTAGCTTCGTTACAGAAGACCTTGTAGGGTATAGGATTGTGAGTCACTATGTTGTAAACCCGAAACTAATATAACGCTGTATGTTAACTATAATTCCGAACAAACAGAACAAGGAAAACGCGCCATTCCAGGTAACAGTAAAATATAAAGCTTACCAAAAAATACTTTGCCGATCTTGTCAAAGAAGCGGGAAGTGGTCTTTGTCACTGGATTGACTGCCCTGCGGAGGCTAAAGGTACCTTCCTTAGTTGTTGCTCTAATTCCGGGGCTCTCACCCCAAAACGTGGCGCACAGAATGTCCTATTGGACATTGAGGAGTTGAGGGCTGAACGTGAGGTCATAGGCCTCGATGAGAACACACGTTCTCGAGGGGGTCTCGAACCCTTGCTTCAGCAGGAGAATTTCTGTGTTTATCTGCATAACAAATCAGGCATCTGAATGAGCCTGTTTGCAAAAAAAGGGTTCCATCACCAAATAAGTCTGACAATCCATCAGGAGAGTAGATGTGCTTCCTGTCCCTTCTGGCCTTGACAGTCAGCAAATTAACACCTGGTCCGTTAACAGAGTTGGAGGATCCCCCAAGGACAGATGCATGGTAATTTGTTCTATGTGTTCCCTTGTGATGCTCATTTTCAACTCTCAAGGAATCCCAATAAACGGACAAAACCCGAATTGTGTTTGATTTTCGCTCGTCTCTTGAGCGGCTGTGCTCGGAACCCACGTGAGGACAGGCAGGATTTTTCGCAAATTCTCCCGTGATGCCGTTCTCGTACAGACTTCCTGTTTGTTCGAGCCTTTTGCTTTGTTTTGTTTCTCTGAGGAGTTCGAGCATTTTGGCCGGGAAGGATGTAGCCCAGAATGGGGAGAGCACCCGAAGACAGAAAAGCCCCAGGAAATGGACGCCCAGAAGGAGAGAGAAGTGTAAGCCCCTCGAGGTAGGGCTTCGGTCTTTGACAGGTGCTGGAAGGACAGAAATTAGAACAAGATTTACTGTGAAAACCAGACAGCGAGGGGACCTGGCTGACTTCTGGACTGACTGTTCTGAAAACAGTCCAGGAATCAGCTAGAGATGTTCTACATCTCTCCCCGCGTGTCCAGGAATCAGCTAGAGATGTTCTACAAGGAACACTGAGGCCTCGTTTGAAGCCACATCTTCAGGCAAGCGCATTGCTTTTCCTTAGACTGTAAATTTCTCTGGTGTGGCTGGAGGGGCCGACGGAGATGAGGAGGCTCACCCGTCAATCCGGCCAAGCCAACACTTCTGGTCAGTAAGGCCCTCAGACCCAGGGAAGGCTGTGTCCTGCTCTGGGCCCCGCCCTTCGGAGGATGCGATGCGTCAGAACTACAAAAAAAAGTACACGAGCTAAATATCACATAAGGGTTCAGTCACACGACACAATCCACAGCCCTAAACATCCACTGCATGACCGACACCATTCAGGCCCCTGGAAGATGCTTCTCCACATCTTTTGTCTCCTGTCCACGAAACAGGCATGGGCACGTTCAAGTGCTGGGAAGATTTGTGCCTCGTACTGTTCGGACACCGGAGACGTTGCTGCTTCAGCCGGAGCGGAGAGTTTGGGGGCCCCAGGGAGGGAAACTAGCTCAGTCCCGAAACAGGGTGCTGTCGAAAAAAACCACCAGACGCCGAATAGAAGCGAGGCGAGATTTTCTTCACGGCCGGGCCAAACCTGATCTCCTGATCTTAAGGAGAAAAGGGCAGAGCACGGCCCCGAACAAAGGTAGCAGTGAGCTTCTATGGATTTTAGCAAGTCAGAATACGTCATTATTTGGTTACCCAATTACGATTTACAGCATTTCATGGTAGCCACTTATATTGTGACACACAGACGTTAGTGTTGGCGGGAACCTATCAATTTAAAGTTCTTTGTCCTAAGAGGGTTTAAAATGACCGATCATAGTGAGACACCTAAGATACCGTGGGGCAGTGAGTTCGTGACTTTTTACATGTTGGTCTTTGCCTAGACCAGATCTTGGTAGAAGGGATGGGGGAGCGTTTTGCAACCTAAGTTATCCATTTAGCAAGCAGGCGAAGTTACAGAAGCGAGATAGGGCGGTTAGTAATTTCCGATAACCCTAATAGAGACCTTCCTAAGCTTTTATCTCGATTATTCCTGAAAGGTGAGTTTAAGATGAGCTTATATACAATAAGCTTTCTGATATCTTGTAAGTTGACCTATTACAAGTCCTTCTTCTCAGAGAGCGTCCGTGGGTGGTTTCACAAGGACGCTGGGTTTCCCCTTTGAGGACCTCCCTTCAGTTTCCCAAGCAGGGTTCTAGACCAACTCATGAACTGACCCTGAGTTTACCACCGTTGCACACAGAGGCTGAGGAACACCAGCGTTTCAACAATGGACCCTGCTGTCCAATCCGTACACGTGGGGGTCCAGACGGACCATGCCTGAAGCATGCTACTGACTATTTAATTTTTTTTTTTTAATGTTTATTTATTTTTGAGACAGAGAGAGACAGAGCATGAACAGGGGAGGGGCAGAGAGAGAGGGAGACACAGAATCTGAAACAGGCTCCAGGCTCTGAGCTGTCAGCACAGGGCCTGACACGGGGCTCGAACCCACGGACCGCGAGATCACGACCTGAGCCGAAGTCGGACGCTCAACCGACCGAGCCACCCAGGCGCCCCTGCTACTGACTATTTAAGCAGCTGGATGGACGTGGAAACGTTTTTGGAAAATGTTTCAAATGTGGGCATATTTGAAATGTGTAAAAATCCTGCTTTTTAAGGAAGGAAATTCCGATACATGCAGCAATAGGGTGGACCTTGATGTTCTGCTCCCTCGGAGCGTCAGTCACGGAAGGACAGGTGCTGTGTGACTCCCGTGGCCTTACGTGAGGCTCCATAGAGACAGAAAGCAGAATGCGACTCCCAGGGGCTGGGGTTACAGTTTTGTGAAGACAGGGTTCTGCTTTACAAGACGGGAAGAGTTCTGACGAAGGACGGTGGTGATGGTTGCACACGACGTGAATGTGCTTCAATGCCGCTGAACGGGACGCTTCGTAGTGGTTAACGTGGCCACCTTTCGGTTATGTGAATTTTACTCCAATTTTTCAATATTAGATAAACTTACCATTAAGTAAACGTTTTTAATCCACTTTAAAAATAATTTCTGGGGCGCCTGGGTGGCTCGGTCGGTTAAGCGTCCGACTTCAGCTCAGGTCACGATCTCACAGTCCGTGAGTTCGAGCCCCGCGTCGGGCTCTGGGCTGACGGCTCGGAGCCTGGAGCCTGCTTTGGATTCTGTGTCTCCCTCTCTCTCCGCCCCTCCCCCGTTCATGTTCTGTCTCTCTCTGTCCCAAAAATAAATAAACGTTAAAAAAATTTTTTTAAATAAAAAAAAAAATTTCTGGGGGGTGCCTCGGTGGCTCAGTCGGTTGAGTGTCTGACTCTTGATTCAGCTCACGTCACGATCCCCAGGCCGTGGGATCGAGCCCGGCATCAGGCTCCAGGCTGAGTGCGGAGCCTGCTTGGGATTCTCTCTCTCTCTCCCTCTGCCCCCTCCCTTGCTTGCACGCTTTCTCTGTCTCTAAAACATAAAATATAAAATAAAATAAAATAAAATAAAATAAAATAAAATAATAAAATAGTTACTGTTCAAGTGTTTGACACTCATTAACTATAATTTATATTTTGCCTTTTGCCTTTAATAGGTAACTTTGAATATCTTAGAAGAATTTTTTTTTCAGAAAAATATATATAAGAAAAAATTTTTTTTGTTTGATTTTTTCCATTTGCTTTACATTTCTGATAAAATATGCTCAGATTTTGTATACTTGGGATGGAAATATTTTATTCAATAGTCAGCTAGCTTGACTGATAAGCTTTTTAAACCTGCAGATACACCGTAAGGTGTCCTCAATTCGTCTCATGTTCCAGATCCTGCGAACAGAAGGGCCTTCCACTGGTGATGACGAGTCTTTCCCAAGTAAATTTGTCTTCTCACTCTCTCTGCTTACTCTGCCCAAGGACCCCTTCTGCCCTTTCTTTGCCGCCGGAATGCCTAACTATGCCTCAAAGCACAGGTCTGATGTCACCTCCTCCGAGAAGAGAAGCCCTCAGTTGCACCAGGTGGGATAAATGTGCCTCTGTTGGCGTTGCTATGCTCACCCCCCTGTTACTACTACATTATTTCACTGCGTTATTGTTATGTATTCTTACTGGTTTTCTGCCCCAGGCTATCAGCTCCTTGAGGACAGGTTCTGTGACTTATCCTTACATCTGAACTGCCAGCCCAGTGAAGATAATCAGCAAAAGGCTGTTGAATAAATTGACATTTTCTCGATGAAGAAAGTCATCATTTTATTTTTTTTTAATTTTTTTTAACGTTTATTTATTTTTGAGACAGAGAGAGACAGAGCATGAACGGGGGAGGGGCAGAGAGAGAGGGAGATACAGAATCGGAAGCAGGCTCCAGGCTCTGAGCCATCAGCCCAGAGCCTGACGCGGGGCTCGAACTCACGGACCGTGAGATCGTGACCTGAGCCGAAGTCGGACGCTCAACCGACCGAGCCACCCAGGCGCCCCAGAAAGTCATCATTTTAAATTCAAGAACCCAGGGATGCCTCCTGGGTGGCGCAGTTGGTTGAGCACCCAACTCTCGGCTTCAGCTCAGGTCCCGATCCCAGGGTCATGGGATCAAGCCCCACGTCAGGCTCCACACTGAGCCTGGAGTCTGCTCAGGATTCTCTCTCTCTCCCTCTGCCCGTGCACTTTGTGCTTGCGTGCACTTTCTCTAGATAGATATCTAGGTAGACAGATAGATAGGTAGATAGAAGAATCTATTGAGCTAAATAAATAAATGGAGCATTTGTCCCAAGCATGCTAAGTTCTCTCTAGACTTTGTTTTGGGGGGCAAAGCTTAGACTGTCCTTTGTCACGGCTGGCTGCCTGGCCCGGCACATTTCATCATCTTTCTGATTTGCTACTGGAGCAAATGAAGAACAAATAGGTTCTGAGTAAAGAGGTTCTAACTATGGCTCACTTCCAAGCATGACGCACAGACTTCAGTGCACGATGCGCTTTGGGACAGCGGGTACGGCTCCCTGCAAGACCCCTGCGCGTTCCAGCTGTGAAAAGATGCCGGCTATGCGGGGTGACCTTGTGTCCTCGGTTTCCAGGCATACCCCAAGCTTATACCTCCCGTCCCAACGTAATTACTCATATCATCCCCTTTCACTCTCAAATGTGTCCCAGTTTCACCAGAAGTGAGCTGCCGTGAGTAGCCTTTGAAAAAATGTGATGTTGTGACATTGCCTTCCCTAGGGCAGTTGATTATCATAAAAGAAGAAGGAGGAGGAGGGGAATTGGAGAAACGGGAAATATGTTCGAATCCAACTTCTGAATGGTGACTAGGTCTTTCCTGCCCTCTTAGGTCAATCATGTTCACCATCTTGAGAGACCCGAGGGGGTTGAGCTTCCCCAATAACTCCACTCTTCCTCCACTCGACTCCCCTGCACACGCAGAAGTGTTTGTGAAACGCAGGAAACTCTACTCCCAGAAGCTTCTCGAATGTAAGCTGTCGCAAGGCAAATAGGATGCTGTTCCCCTTTGCCAAGGAAAATATAGGCTGGAATGAATACGGGTCTGAAAAAGAGGCTCAGTTTGTAACCTGGGTGGACACACACATGGCTGTTGAGGAATCAGCCTAGTTAATCACTGCTTAACGAGTCGGCCATGCGAGAGCCATGGCCCAGAGCTCATTGAGGGAATACAACCTGGCACATGGCCTCAGAGGCCCCCTGGATGGATCCTGTCTGCAGCACACTTTTGTCACATCAGGAGTCTACCGTGGGCTGAGTGATACTCAACCTTTTGATGCGTTTGTCCTTTCAAGGAGTGAGGAGGTGGGAGTTCAGAGGAAAACGCCAATTCCTACTGAATCGTTAGAAGAGAAGAAGAAGAAGAAGAAGAAGAAGAAAGGAGGAAGAGGAGAGAGGAGGGGGAGGAAGAAGAGGGAGGAAGGAAGGGGAAGGGGGGAGGAGGAGGGGGGAGGGGAGGAGGAGGAGAACAGAAGAGAAAAAGAGAAGGGAAGAGAAGAAAAGAAAAGAAAAACTGAAGAGAAAAGGAAAAAAGAAAAGAGAAAAAGAAAAAAGAAAAGAAGAGAAGAGAAAAGAAAGAAAAGAGAAGAAAAAAGAAAAAAGGAGAAGGAGGTAAGAGGGAGTGATAATTACTCTGTGCCCCCAGGTCCTGATGGAGTGTTGAGTCTCTCAGACACTTTAAATAGGCGCCATGAGTTGTGTAAGTGCTGCCCAGCTGGCGGCCTGCCTAGTTCACATGACGGCAATATCTGATGGTTTGGGCAAGGCGGGGTGGGGTGGAAAGGGGCCCGGGATCCAGAAGACAAAGAGTGGGGGAAGGGACAGGACCATAAGTCTTTTTTAAAAAATTTTTTTTTTCAACGTTTATTTATTTTGGGGACAGAGAGAGACAGAGCATGAACGGGGGAGGGGCAGAGAGAGAGGGAGACACAGAATCGGAAACAGGCTCCAGGCTCCGAGCCATCAGCCCAGAGCCCGATGCGGGGCTCGAACTCCCGGACCGCGAGATCGTGACCTGGCTGAAGTCGGACGCTTAACCGACTGCGCCACCCAGGCGCCCCAGGACCATAAGTCTTAAAAAATGAGAGATACAGAGCTCATAGAAGTATTGATGCTAATGGCAGCCCTTTATTCCATGGATCTGGAACATTGCCTGCCTTGTGCTGAAGGCCATACCCCATGGTACCTGAGCCCGCATCCCTCCTTACTCCTGACCTTCACCTCAGGACTCCAGTCTTTGTGTTCAGCCTAGGGAGAACCATAAAATGCCCCCCTCTTGGGGCACCTGGGTGGTTAAGCATCCGACTCTTGATTTGGGCTCAAGTGATGCTCCCAAGGTTGTGAGATCAAGCCCAGCATCGGGCTCTGTGCTAGGCATGGAGCCTACTTGGGATTCTCTCTCTCTCCCTTTCCCTCTGCCCCTTTCCTGATCGCACTAAATAGATAGATAGTTGGATAGATAGATAGATAGATGATAGATTGATAGATAGATGATAGATAGATAGATAGATAGATAGAAGATAGATAGATAATAGATTGATAGATAGATGATAGATAGATAGATAGATAGAAGATAGATGATTGATAGATAGATGGATAGATAGATGATAGATTGATAGATGATAGATAGATAGATAGATAGATAGATAGATAGATGATAGATAACGAAATGTCCCCCCCTAACTTCCTGCTGGGGTGGCTACCTCCCTCCTAAAGCTCAGCCTCCTACACTGGGATTTTGAAGATACCTGCTTACTGAGCCGGGGGCGGGGGGTGGGGAGGGGCAGGTGAAGTCAAAATGGGAAGGATTCTAACACAAAGCTCCCACCTCCTGTGTCAGACCCTGTCCTGGGCGCAGTTGCCCATTTTTTCCCGCATAATCCCTGCCATAAGCAAAAGTAACTATCTCTATTCCCATCGTACACAGAAAGACCGAACGCAAAGGACGTGAAGTGGCTAGTTGTGCCTGACCAGCAAGCAGCAGGACTGAGATTTGAACTCAGGGATTTCTGACTTTCCCCAGCGGGTTTGACACCTCTGTGACCACAGGTGCCCAGAACATCCCGTACCAACAACCACTGTCCCCTAGCTGCATTTCTTTGTCACTTCTCGCTTCCAGGCCTGGACTCAAGCTGTCCCCTTTCCCGCCCACTGCCCCCTTCTGTATCTACTGATTTCTGAGCTGCCCTGCAAGTTCCCTTGCAGAGGTCCTATGCTCTGGCAGTTCCCAACCTCAGAGTTGCAAGCTTTTTCTTCCGTATTTTATCCACTCTGATATCAGAATATGAATATGTATTATAGGCATACAGTTTCCATAAAATGTTGCTTTTAAGTCAGTAGCACTTGCCGTAGTTGGTGGGTCATAGAATTAACCGTAAACGGCCCTGCTTCCGGCCGGCGTAAGAATCAGCCCTCTGTACGCCCGTCTCCCTCCCCACTCAGCGGGCTTCTGGGCAGTGGCCCGCGTTGGACCATCTTTGCATCTCAGCACAGCCCAGGATCAGGCCACCAGGGCCTCTTAGTAAAGGCAATTGGCAAGGAAACATGACTTTTTTATGTGTTACTCAGAGAAGGGTCTTATTTAATCCTTGGACAGAATCTATGAAATATCTGTTACTATTCCCGCCTTGCAGGGGAGGAAACAAAGTGGCCTCGAAGTCCGAGATCCAGTGGAGGGGAGAGGCTTGACGTGGACCCAAGGGTGTCCAGTGTCCCAGCTCTACTCCTGCCTCTCTCTGCTCTCCAACGGAACACCGTTCTTATGAGGAAAGATACACTCGTGCAGATGAGTTAGGTTAGCAACGTAAATGATCCGCTCTCTAGAATGCAACGTGCTATTCATTTGTGTTCTTACACCTGCAATGCCCCTGAAGGCCATGACACCCATTACAGACCAGGTGAGTAGTATTCATTCACTCATTCATTCATTCACTCATTCCTCTGTTAGGCAAGCCTGTCCGGACCTCCTCCTTGGTTGCAAAGCCCCTCGGGAACGCAGAAACGGACCAAACGTGGCCCATGCCACAGACGCCCTAAAGGCTAGAACGGAGCTCCGTTTTATTTCAGGTGTCTGTTGAACATCCGCTCTGCGGGAACCCGCACGAGAATCTGGGGAAAGAAAGCCGAACAACCACGGCCCCCGCCTCTGGAAATCATTAGAGTTGCAAGTAAGAACACAGGTACGACCAGACTCTATGACTTCTTCCTACCCGACTCTCAGCCTGGTTATACAACCCGGACAGCGGGCTATGCCGTGGCTCCTACGCGGCTAACTTTAAACCTGACCTGCTATCTTCTCGGCCGGGACACTGGGCGGCCCATTCGACATGATAATGGAAAAAGGAAGAGGTGAAAACACTCCAAGCAACGGTAAGTAACTATGCAAGGCCGATTGGAGCCCAATACGGGCTTCAAAGTCAATTTCTTGTCCTTGTTTATGTATTTAAGTGTCTTCCCAGATGACTCTGGCTTCAAACCGCAGGCATAAGGCCAGTCGGCTGGCTGCATCTCACTAGCCTAAATAAAGGGGGGACTAGAGCTTTTATCTGGCAAACTCAGATCCCAAGGTCGGCTATAGGGGGGCAGAGGAGAAGAGTTTCCTCTACCTTGCTGTCTCCCCCTGTCCACCCCAGGACTTGCCGTGGCTCAGCCTGGGACCAGACCTTCAGGGCAAATGTGCAGCTTCATTTAGAATCAATGGTTCACCGGGTGCAAACTGGGCCAGGCCCTCCTTCATACGTTATATGTATTTCAATTTCCTGATGCTCTATGGCACCATGTATTTCACTAAGAGGACTTTGCCAAACGACCCCGTAAGCATGCATACGGGGTAAATCATCGTGCGGACTGGTTAGAATCCATGGGCTTCACATCCGATCCTCTCCGCGAGGCCGTAGCCATGGAGAGCAGAACAGGTATTTCAAGCTTCCTGTTTCTCAGGACAGTGAAATGAACATGCTAATTTACAGCAGAGGGCCCACTGCAGAGGGGGGCCAAACCCCTGCTGACCAAAGCAATGAAAGAAAGAAAGAATGAATGAATGAGCGAACGAAATATGTGGTTCTGCCAGTGTTTTATGCACCAGTCACACGCTGTACTAAAAATGAGATGGTGGGGGCGCCTGGGTGGCTCACTTGGTTGAGCGTCCGACTTCAGCTCAGGTCACGATCTCGTGGTCCATGAGTTCGAGCCCCGCGTCGGGCTCTGGGCTGATGGCTCGGAGCCTGGATCCTGCTTCCAATTCTGTGTCTCCCTCTCTCTCTGCCCCTCCCCCGTTCATGCTCTGTCTCTCTCTGTCCCCAAAATAAATAAACGTTAAAAAAAAAAAATGAGATGGTGGCTGTATCTGGACGTTGGCGTAGGAGTCTAGCACAGTGGTTTAATGACCTGGCTTCTGGATTCAGATCGGTCCGAGTCAGAAGATTGGATCTAGTCCTCCTGTGAACACTTGGGCGAGGTCCTTCCTAAGTCTTTGAAAGCCTCAATTGCTCAGTGGCGTAAGGAGACGATGACCACACGCCCGCTCCCAAAGTCTGTCGTTGAGACTCAAGTGAGTCCAAAGTCCATCAGACATTGCCCAGGTCATATTCAGCCACAGCACACATGACCGGATGTGTCTTCAATGCCTTGTTTCTTTTAATACACTTTTAGAGCAGTTTACGATTCACAGCAAAACTAAGCAGGAAGCACAGAGTTCCCAGGTAGCCTTTGGCTACCCCCCCTCCTCGCTGCCCCCCGCCAAACCTTTCCCACTATGGACTTTCCCCACCAGAGTGGGACATTCATTACAATCGATGAACCTGCCAGACACGTCATTATCGCTGAGAGTCCATAGTTTACATTATGACTCACTCTTGCTGGTGGACATTCTATGGGTTTGGACAAATTCTATGGGTATCCACCATTTCAGTATCCCGTAAGGTAGTTTCACTGCCCTAAAAGCCCTCCGTGTTTGCCTGTTCATCTCACCCACCCCACACCACAGCAACCACTGATCGCCATAGCTTTGCCTTCTCCGGTAGGTCAGATCGTTGGAATCATACAGTGTGTAGCTTTCACAGATGGGCTTCTTTCGCCTCGTAACATGCATTCGAGTTGCCTCCGTGTCTTTCCATAACTTGAGAGCTCCAGGATTTCCATAATTTCTTCTTGGCGTTGAATAATATTCCAGCGTCTGGGTGCACCACAGTTTATTTGTCCGGTCACCTACTGAAGGGCATCTTGCTTGCTTCCAACTTTAGGCGATTATGAATAAAGCTGCTATAAGCCACCGTGTGTGGATTTTTGTGTAGACGTGAGTTTTCAGCGCCTTCGGGTAGATACTAAGGAGGCCAATTCCTGGGCCGTATGCCAAGAGTAGCTGTGGGATTGTAAGAAACCCCCAAACTGTCTTCCAAAGTGGCTCGAGTCTTTTGCATTCCCACCAGCAATAAATAACAGCTCGCCTTGGTTGTTGTTTTAATTTGCATTCCCCTGATGACATATGATGTTTAGTCATTTTCCGACTTTTTTATTACCCCGCGAGTTTCTGTGAGGACAAAATGAGCTAATAGAAAAGTGGTTAGCACAGTGCCTGGTCCGTAATAATCATGCCATAAACCAGAGGTTTAAAAAGGAGATGCCATTATTGGCATATCGAGTCATCTTGTTTTCCGGGGCTAAAGGACTCCAGGTCACGTCGATGCCCCTGACGCTTCCCCTACAGTCGCTAGTCTTGCTCAATACCCTATAGGTACCCCCACAAAATTCCACTCACCTGCCTCCCTCATGATCTGTTTTCACATCCTTCTCCCCTACTTCGGGGGATCCCTTGAAGCCAGGGCTGTTTCTGCCCCCTACGTCCACCTCCGTCACCTGGCAAGGGCATGGCTACCCAGCAGGGGCCAGGGCAGAGTTACTGAACTAATCTGCAAATGCTGATCGAACTGCTTCACGCTGGGTTTTGGCTCCGGGTAGAGACTTGGCGTTAGACAAAGTGAGCCCAGAGGAGGCACCATGTGGCAGGCAGAGCTGGTCGCTCTCTCCTCTGCACCTTCCAAGGCCTCTGTCATTTTGCCTGCTGCACTGTGACAGACCAGCGCGTCCTCCACTGGGACGTACGCACCACGGCCGGGCACAAAGTTGACTCTTCTAGAAGGCATTGGAATGAGTTTGTCCTGCATGCGCTCTGATTGTCCGGGCCATTGCCCGTCTCCTTCCAGAACCACCGACCCTCTCAAGGCCTCTGGGAAAGAAATGATCCATGTAGTTCCCTCCATTTTAGAGGCAGGAGGATTTGGGTCACTCGGGGCCCAGATCACGGTCCCAAAGGTAACAGAATCAGCAGAGAAAGGCAAGCTCGCTCGGAGGCAAAGTTTAGGAAAAGAGAGAGCAAGCCCTCATTCCGCGACTGTCCCTAACGCATGTGCTTCCCACAACTCGCTCCCCAGGACATTTTTCCATCAGACATTCTGCTCCACGTTTGATTTATCGTTCAGTTGACATAAACCCAACAATAGTATAATTAGAAGGTTCAGATGAGGGTGCCTGGAGGGAGAGTAATTATTTGCTGAAAGATGAACGCGATAAAGGCGCAGAGCGAGCCGAGTTTTCTTGCGCCGAGAGAGCCTGCCTTCCCAACGTGTTGACACCAAAATAGAAAGGGAGATTTTTCTCTAATGACCGCCCTTTTTTTCTTCAGAAGATGCAGTTTATCTCTTCTCTGCCCGAGGCTAGGTTTACAAGGGTCCACCCGACTCGTTTCCCACCCCAGTTCGACAGAGAGAGCTGTGGGTGTAACTCTTGGGACCCAAGCTCGTCGAGAAGCCCTGCCTGTTGGCCCGAATTCCTTCTTCTCGGGACAGCGCTCTGCCTGCCCAGGACATGACCGTTCTTACCAACCGACACCACGCTTGTCACTGGAACCGGCTGCAAGGGTTTCTGGAGTGCGGGTGGCAGGGTGTGCGGCAGGCAGGCTCGGACGGGGGGACTGACACTTACTGAGCCTCTATTCCTGCACTAGCCCTTTTGGTCCTCATGAGCATATTGGGATGTGGGCGTTCGTGTGTCCATTTTACAGATGAGGCAACTGAGGCTCAGAGAAGTAAAGAAGCTCAGCCAAGGCGAGGCAGACAGCAGTTAGGGAGGCCGGGATCTAAACACAGTGGTGCTCTGTCTGGTGCTAACGCCCCTGCTTTTTCCTCTGATTCCATCAGCCTCCCCCAGAATGGAGACGAGAGCCCCCAAAGGGTTCTGGGAGAGCATGGCAGAATACTACTGTTCATCTCCAGGCTGTTCGGGGTCTCCTCCCCTTGTCCCTGGTTAGATCCCCGTTAAAAGGCTGTGGGTGTTTTCATTGCAATTCCTTGCCCTGGAGGAGGCAAACAGTTCATGATGACCTTACAGAGTGCTCTGTCTTAAAGTCACGCTGACCCGACTGCTCTCCCGCTCCAGGTGTGGTCCCTCCAGAGGAGACAGGCCGAACTGTGGGGTGGAGGAGGTGTGTCCGGGGGTGGGCATCCCTGCAACCGCTCGGCCCCGGCTGTAGGCTGGACAGACTTTGGCCTGACCTCTGGTGGGGCCCAGCCTCTCGTGGGCGAACATTTTCCAACGCGGGCTTTGTGCCAAGCACAGTCTCCCGGGTTCCCTGTCTTTGCTGGTGATCTCACGGCCCCCTCACGTATGCTCTTTAAAGTAGAGATCAGCAGGCCCCTTTTACAGAGGGGGAAACTAAGGCTGCAAAGTCCAAGTGACCGGTCGTACATCACTGTGGAATGGCCTTTGGAGTCAGCGAGACCCGGCTTGGAATAACAGATCTGTTACTTGCCTGTGTTGGAATGTATTCCGAGCCCCATCTGGGACTCGGATGGGAAGGGGAGTGGCCGTGCTCCGAGGCCTGCGTGAATATTATTCTCCAAGGTCTCAAAGCACTCCCTCTTGTCACTGTATTCACTTTCACCCTTCCCTAGCTGCAGTTTCCTGGGTATATTAGTTTTCTAAGGCTGCGGGAACATATTGCCACAAACTGGGTAGCTTAAAACAGCAGAAAGTTATTCTTTCACAGTCGTGAAGGTCAGAAGTCTGAAGTTAGGATCGCTGGACCCAAATCAAAAGGCTCCAGAGGCTTTAGGGGAGAATCGATTCCTTGCCTCTCCCAGCTGCTGGCAGTTGCTGGCATTCCTTGGCTTGTGGCCACATCATTTCCATCTGTGCCTCCAGCTTCATGTTGTTTCCTCCTCTGTGTGTCTAATCTCCCTCTGCCTCTGTCTTAGGACACTGATGATTGCATTTAGGACCGACCTGGATAATCTAGGATAACCTCTTCATCCTTAAGGTCTTAATTTCATCATCTCTTGAAAGATCCCTCTTTCCCCATAAGGTAACATTTACAGGTTCCAGGCATCAGGACCTGCTATCCTTGGGGGGCCATTTTCAGCCTATCACACTGGGTTGCATCCTGATTCTCATCAAGCTTTACAGTGGAGCAGCTGAATATCTACCTAAAGATCTTATTTCAGCCCAGAAAAATAAATAATGAGAAATCCTAAGATAAGTAGGTCAGCCTGACTCCTGCTTTTGCTGAGATTTTTAGCCCCTAACCCTAGAACCTAGGCTTCGACTTTTTCTCTAAAGACCAAGCCCCTACAAGATATTTCTGCCCACATTTCGAGCCTGAAGTTCTAATTCCCCACCTTAAAGCCCTCCCCTGGCTCCACATTCCGTCCAGCATGGAATGCAATCTCCTAAGCCTGGTCAAGATTCCCCCAGAGTTGGGCTCCTTGAATGGTCGGGGTAATCTGAGCATCTGTAACACACAGACTCCAGCACATAATGGCTCATCGCTACAGAAGTTTTCTCGCTTACATCACCGCCCTGACGTCCAGGTGGGCAGAGTGACTCGACTCTACATGTTCTTTTAGGGACTCCTCCCCTTTGTGACCCCACTACCTCCTAGGAGGGTGCGTAGGGGCATGGATAGGGTGTATTTGCTCTCCCTGCCCTTAATTGTAAGACCCTTGAGGTCCATCTTCGGGGGCCATTCTGGCTAATCAGTTGTCCCTGCCTAAGACTTTGAATTTTAAGGAAGTGACCCGAAGACGCTGGATCAATTGAGGTCAATTCTGACAGCATCGTCAGCGCCCTCCAGTGGCCAACGGCAGCAATATCTTAACCAGAGCGTTTTCTACAAAATCCTCGGAGTCCTGCCACCACCAGTTACCTTGGCTCACGCATTTTCCAGGCCGCCTTGTCTCCAGCCTCACCATCGACGCTGTGGGCTCCCAAGAGTCCATTTCCTTGAGCTGGGTGAGCTCCTACCAGTCTCTGAGAACCCTGCTTGGCACACCTAGCTCGCAGGGCTCGTGTGCCGACGCAATTAACCGTGACAGGGGAGGAAGAAATGCTTTATGTACTTGAGTGTTACGTCAGAGCAAAGAGATGAAAAGTGGCTGCAATTTCTAAGATCTAGCAATTTCACTCCTAGGTATTTACCCAACTGATTTGAAAACTTATGTCCACACCAAAA
The DNA here is from genome assembly GCF_016509475.1 of Prionailurus bengalensis. Taxonomy (NCBI): domain Eukaryota; kingdom Metazoa; phylum Chordata; class Mammalia; order Carnivora; family Felidae; genus Prionailurus; species Prionailurus bengalensis. Next base: position 176,305,364 of record NC_057343.1, on the reverse strand, counting down.
CCGGCACACGTGTGTTTATAACCGTTCTATTCATAATTGCCAGGCGTTGGGAACGGCCAAGATGTCCTTCAGTGAGTAAAAAGGTAAGCAAATTGCGGTCATACATATAATGGAATATTAGCCAATGATACAAAGGAATTAACTGCCAAGTCATGCGAAGGCACGAATAAATGCTCAGTGCCTATTTACTCGTGAGAGAAACCAGTATAAAAAGGTTCAAGGGCGCCTGGGTGGCGCAGTCGGTTAAGCGTCCGACTTCAGCCAGGTCACGATCTCGCGGTCCGGGAGTTCGAGCCCCGCGTCGGGCTCTGGGCTGATGGCTCAGAGCCTGGAGCCTGTTTCCGATTCTGTGTCTCCCTCTCTCTCTGCCCCTCTCCCGTTCATGCTCTGTCTCTCTCTGTCCCAAAAATAAATAAACGTTGGAAAAAAAAATTAAAAAAAAAAAAAGGTTCTGTATCGGACGATTCCACTTATATGGCGTTATAGAAAAGGCAACCTATGTAAACAATAAGCAGATCAGTGGCTCCCAGGCGTTTCTGGGGTTTAAGGGAAGATTGAATCGATGAAGCACAGGGGTATTTTTAGGTGGCGAAACTGCTCTGTATGAAACTTCAAAGATGGATACGGGACACAATTCATTTGTCAAAGTCTGTAGAACTTGACTCCAGAAAAGAGTGAACCTTAATGTAAGCAAGTTCTTAAAAAGCCGTTTAGGACCTCAGGGGACCTGAGGACGGAACGTAGACCGTGACAAAATAATATAACCACATTCTCATTGTACGAAAACAGCCTCCCAGAGGGGGTAGCGACGAAGGTAGCCGTGGGAATGAGTGGAGTCTGTGAGACTAAAGAGCAGGGGCTGCCTGGGCGGCTCAGTTGGTTAAGTGTCCAACTCTTGATTTCAGCTCAGGTCTATGATCTCAGGTTCGTGAGTTCAAGCCCCGCATCAAGAGCTCCATGCTGCCTGTGCGGAGCCTGCTTGGGATTCTCTCTCTCTCTCTCTCTCTGCCTCTCTCTCTCAGAATAAATAAATAACTTTCAAAAAGACGAAAAACAAAAGGAACTGCACATAAGCACTGCGCTCTAGTTAATAAACTTGTTTCTTATGGGGCTGCAGGTTAACGATTCTGAAGCCACTGTATATGCACGTGTAAATTGAACAACTAAGTTAAATGGATGGTCAACGATGGTAGGCTCGTTTCTCACCGTTGGAGTAGGAAGTTACAGACAAGCAAGGGGAAAAGGCTAGACTGAGCCATGGAATCATGGATGGGAGGTGGAGACATCCCGTAGGCGCTCGTGTTTAGCTCAGTATAGATACAGACAGATATATAGGGAAATATTTATAGATATGAATACACATGGGTTACTCTACACTCATATGTTTCCTTTCTCTGGCAGCTGAGAGGACCTAGAAACAATGATCCCTCTGTAGTAATGGGCACACATAACACCCAGGTTTGGCTTTTCTATTAGTCTTCTTCAGTAAAAGGAATGGGGACTCCATGGAGAAATCGCTGGTCTGGGACTGGGTCAGGAAATACACGAGATGAGCTTGAAACACTTTTAGTGCCAAAAAGTGAGCGATTGCTTAAAAAACAAAATGGTGATATGTTAAAGGAGCCAACGGAAATGGCTCCCAATAGCCAAGGCTAGACCAATTTGAGGAACAAAATAGAGTAGTGTTGGCTTATATTCCAAAGTATAAAGTAAGTACCCACGATTAATACTGATGTAAATAAATTATTGAATAAATAAAGAAGTGAGGGCAAGAGACAACACTCCCAAGCAAAAGGATCCCCCAAATTTATGTAGCTAAGTTATACCTCCCCACTCCTTACTTGTAGACTGTCATAGCGACAGGATAGTACAGAAACAGGGAGAAGGAAAGTCACCCCAGAGTGGAGAAACGGGACAGACTCTACCTCAGCCAGGAGATCAGGGTCAACATCAACCGTGATGCATCATGTTAATAGTATGTACCCTCGATAAAACGTGATGAGAAGGGCGCCTGGGTGACTTAGTCGGTTAAGCGTCCTCAGCTCATGGTCTCGCAGTTCGTGGGTTCGAGCCCCGCGTCGGGCTGTGTGCTGACAGCTCAGAGCCTGGAGCCTGCTTCAGATTCTGTCTCTCTCTCTCTCTCTCTCTCTCTCTCTCTCTCTCTGCCCCTCCCCTGCTGGTGCTCATCTCTCTCTCAAAAATAAATATTTTTTTTTAAAGTGATGAGAATGGCACGTTATCTCTGCGGCGTTCCCCCCCAAAACCCATAATTGCAGTGTAACTTGTGAGAAAACATCAGCTAAATCCCAGTTAAGGAACATTCTATGAAATACCTAACCAGGACTCCTCAAAACTGTCCTGTTTATCGTAAACTTCAAATCTGGGAAACTGTCACAGCCAAGAGGAGCTTAAGGAGAGAGGATGCCTAATTACAACGCATGAAGGAGCCTGGATGGGATCCTGGAACAGAAAAAAAAAGAAAAAAGGGAGGGTGGGCATCAGGCAAAATCCAAGGAACTCTGAATAAGGTGTGGGCTTTAGCTGATAGTAACATATCAATCTGGGCTTTAGCTGATAGTAACATATCACTCTGGGTTGGTTTACTGTGACGAACATACTAATGCAAGATGCTAATAATAGAGGAACCTGGGTGTGGAGCAAATGAGAACATTCTGTACTATCTTTGCAACTTTTTTTTGTAAATCTAAATGTATTCCAAAAAAAAAAAAGTGTTTTTGAGCCCAGCCTCAGCCAGCCTTGCAAATAACTTCCAAACAGCCTCAGACCTCAGAATTTGCATTGGATTCCCTTCCTTCCCAATACGCCTCCTCCTCGCAGGTTGGCAAGGGAGGCTGCCATTTTCGCCAGCTGTCTTTTGCCAACTTCAAAGCATGGAGGAAGAAGGCTGGGAGGGAGGTGGGTGGAAGAGGGGTTTGAGCTGGGGGTAAAGGCTGGTGGGTGCGGGTAAAGGCTCCTCGAGCCACAGCGGTGGCTGGAAATCACCCTCTGTGTCGGCAGGAGGCATATACAGCCCTCAGCACAGCCCCTGGCGTGAGGAATGTTAGATTTAGAAATTTTTATGTAACGTACATGATGGATGGTGGAGACCACACCTCAGTAGTTCCCTTATATCTGCCTCTATAAGCCAAGCTCACTTGTCTATAAGCTCTTTGAAAGCATCCATTCGTGTATTCAATGAGCAGTTACTGAACGCCTCCTATGTCCCCGACTATGGGTCATTCCGCAGCTGTGGGAGGTCAGCCTCCACCGGGGCCAGCGAGCTGCATGTCTGTCTGGCCGGGTGGGTAGTCCTGGGATTAAGTGGCCGTGAAGTGAGTGTATCAGGGGACTCCGGAGAAAGGCCGCAGATGCTGCTTCCCCTGTCCTTGGGACTACGGTTCCCGTTGCTGAATGCTATCCCCGGACTCTGGAGAAGTTATCACAAAGACAGCTGGGACCTCCAGGGCTCAAACGGTCACACGGCATGTGGTGGCTGGCCTACGCTCGAGCGAAGTGGAAAGGCCATCTAGTTGCAAATGCCTTTCTGGAACTTTCCAAACAATTTGGCAAGGGACCCTTTCCATGTTCCTCCTCCACTTTTAGGTTTGTAGAATGTCAGAGTTGAGACCTGGCACGGGTTCTCGAGGACCGGGGGTGCTAAACCCAAGGTTTCGAAGAACAGCTACCGTGGAGCAGGCGACGGCTGTATGGCAGGCCCCGAATGGCACGCTTCCTCCTGTATCACTTCCTTTCATTTCACCCCCACGAGAAGGTGTGGTCGGGCGAGGCGTAGCAGACGTGGGGCACAACTTTGATTTGCATGTAAGGCCCAAGGCCCAAGCTATAACGTACTCACCTCATTTCTGTCCTACTGTCGAGAAAGAGGTAACATAGGGGGATGACCAGGCCAGAAGAGGATGCAGCAGGGACGTTCTCAGCAGGAGGGTGTACGGAGGGAGGGACCACGAGCTCTTGGGATCACAGGGTCCTGGCCCCAGTGTGGGCCCCCCCCCCCTTACTGGGAACTGGCCTGGGGGGGATGCCGGACCTGCAGAAGGCGTCTGGTTCCACTAGCTGAATGTAACGTCCGCCGGGGCCATGACCCTTCCAGATCTATTCACCCAGCGACAATTTTGGAAGTCAGCATTTGATGGGCTCTGTCCTTGGTGAATTTTTTTTAACGTCTATTTATTTTGAGGGAGAGAGAGACAGAGTGTGAGAGCAGGGGAGGGGCAGAGGCGGAGGGAGACACAGAATCCGAAGCAGGCTCCGGGTTCCGAGCTGCCGGCACAGAGTCCGACCCGGGGCTCGAACCCACGAACCACGAGATCATGACCTGAGCCGAAGTTGGATGCTTCACCGACTGAGCCACCCAGGCGCCCCAACGCGGTCCTTTTTGTAACGGAAGCAAACCGTAAGGCCACTCTGACCTTCCATCATGTAGGACACACTGACTGAGATATCATACATTTGAGATATTCTTTTTCCAGAAGCAGCTGTGTGACGGGTAGACAGGAAATCTGCCTTTAATCTGCTGAGGAATATTTAGCAAGTCGTTCCCCCCCCCCCCCCGCCCCGGGCTTTATTTCCCTTGTATCAAAATGGCCTGGATATGACTATATTTAACAGACATGGGTTCTGTTCTGGCCCAGGGTCACATCCCTTGCATACATGTTCCCCTTAATCTTTCAAAGACCTGGAGGGGGAAATATTAGTGGGGCTCACCACGGCCACCCCATCGGAGATACCTTGGACCTGGGCCATCTCTCCAGCCTGCTAATTGCTCTCCCCACGGCAGCGGGGGATCCTTCTAAATTGTCCTTCAGATGACGACCCTCCAGTGACTTTTCCGCCTCCAGGCCCTCTGGGGTCCGACTCTCCCCTCCCTCCGCTCCAGCCACACTAGCCCCTTCCTGGCACTCAAACCCCGCCAAGCTGTTCCCCACTTGCTCAGGGCCTTTGCACATGCTTTTATCTCTGCCTGAAACCCTCCTTCCCAGGGCCTTGGGCCCTCCCCAGCTCACCTAGCATCTCCTCATTGCAGGCTTTCGTCGCTATGCTAGATAACACAACAGTCCGACTCTCCTCCAGGATCTCCTCGGTTCTCTTCCGTGTTTTGTTTTAACCCAACCACCGCGTGGCATGCCATAGATTTTCTCGTTCGTTGGATTCTTATGGGCCTCCACCTTCTAGAATGTAAGTTCTGGGGGCCAGGACTTAGCTTTGATCACTGGTGCCTCCCTAGTGCCTGACACGTGGCAGGAGGTCAGCAAGGCTTTGAGAAGCAAAGCACACGAGCCAGAGTCCCAAACCGAAGATTCACGCAGAGGGGCCAAAGGCGGTATGTAATACGGGGGATGACCCTCCCGTATCCTTGTCATAGAAGTCGTCCGAGGAACAGATGGGAGTGAGGGAGAGGGGTAACCACGGAGGAAACGGAAGGAAATGAATCCACGTTCCTTACAACCAATGCAAGGGCCGGACTGCTACTCCCACCGGGACCTGTCAGCCAGGATGGCTTTTGTGCCCCTCCCCGCCCCTAGTTTGAGACCTTTGCGCTTGCTGTCCTCCCTGGCAGGAAGCACCCTACGTCACCCTCCCGCTCCTCTCTGCTCAGGAAGTCCTTTCCTACCGTCCCAACTGGGTGAGGTGGCCCAAGGTCCCTGTTCTCACGGCAGTATTTGTTCAGCACGATTTTTAACGGCACACTTGTCTCTTTAGTATCTGTCTCCCCGACTAGATTTGAGCTCCTCTGAGAGCAGATACCATCCTTGGTTTATCCTGACTTATTCTAACACAGTCCTCAGCTACTAACACGGCACCGAACGCGTAGTAAGCGCTCGGTAAGCATCTGTTGCCGCAACGCCTAAGTGAGCCCCCACTGTGTGTAAGGGCCACCTTCCGTGCGGTTCCCCAAATCCCAACACAAGGGCTCTCACTTCCCTGTTTCCGCCGAAGAAGCAGACGCTCAGAGAGGGAAACGGTCACACTACCGGGGAGAAGAAGAACCAGGGTTCTGAGCCAGGTGTGTGTGACCCCCAAACCTCGCTCTCCGCCACGATCATTCAGCGGCCACAGCCAAGGTCGTCGGAACTGCCCGAGGGCTGAGACTAGAAGGGCTGTGAACCAGGCAGCTGGGTCAGTAGAGAGTGTCTCTCTCTTTCCTCTGGAAAGCTCTCTCCAGATCTGCCCGTGGCCACGACGGGCTCAACCTTCAGGTCTGTTAGGTGAGTTGCCTGCCTTAGCTGAGAACAGGCAATTCAGCTTTACTGAGAACAAGAGAAGCAAAGAACTAAGGCCGCTGGGTGAAACCGAGTACCCAGGAAATAGGAAGGAAGGAAGCAGCTCGTGAGCCGGTGGAACACGGGCGAAGCGAGCAGAGCATGTATCTGCCTGTGCCTGGGGGTAGGAAGCGGGGGAAGAGGAGAAAGACCTGGATACGGCAAGCGTTATATATTCACGGGCCCTCAGCGTTCCCAGGGTCTTCATTGTCCACCCTTACTGACACCCATGCTGGCCAAAGGTCCACGTCCAAGAGCCTCAGGTAGAAATCATAGCCGCTCAGCTGGTTGACCAGTTAGCCACAGCTCGGGCCGGAGGGACAGGCCTCGCATGTCTCGGAACGCACGTGTGCTGGTTCCAGGCCCCTTCCGTCTGCTGAGCCCCCTTTCTCACCCATGACTCTGGTCTTCATAACCTCACGGTCAGCTGGGGAGGCTGACCAGGCAGAGAGAGAGAGAGAGAGAGAGAGGACACAGAAACATCGTGGGGCCTAGGATTCGGACGGTGTGCCCGAGGGCATTGACTAACCCCATCGCTTTCTCCTCTCGCTTCTCGCCTTACTCTTAAAATGGATTTAACGAACCATGTGACCCGGAGCATTTTCACTCGGGTCTGTGAGTCTTTCGGTTTGGTGGGCTCCAGGGGAGCCCGCCTGGCAACGTATGTGGGGCCCCCATTCCGTCAAGGGGGGTTCCCCCCTGAAAAGGTCTCAGCTCAAATGCCCCGCGGGGAGGAGGGGAGCCCGCGGGGAGGAGGGGGAGCCCAGAGGAAGCTGTGCCTCATGCTGGCGTCACCAGCTCTCTTTGCCAGCGTGGCTGAGGGAGAGTGGGAAGCCGTTTCCCCCCAGCCACGGTCCGTGGAGCCGCGGAGTCGGGATTCGTGGCAAATTAGGCCGCTGATTTGTACGTTAAACAAGGTTAATTCCATCCATTAGCCAAAGACGCTTCCCAAGTGCCTGGCACAAGAGTAAGGAGTAATTAGTGTCTTTGTATTAGTGGATGTGGGCGTGGGGCCAGGACATTAAGAGGAGGGGGATGAAATGTATACACTCTTTATGATATCATCAAAAGCAAATGAATTATGAAAACAAAAGAGCCAATCTGAGGCTGCCAGTGCTAATTACCGGGTAGGACACAAAGTTCACGGAGAAGGAGGAAAGAACCGCTGGGAGAAGCACGACGATGAGGATCGGCCTGGTCCACGGGGGTCTCCGTCTTCGGACAAGACCGGCCTCGTCACAGCTCCACCTTTGGACTCAGGGAAATAGCCCCGTAACCCTCTTTGTAACAGAAGGTGTGTCAATAACAGCATGGCGTCAGCATTAAGTACCAATTGTGTGTGTTTGAATGCATTTGTTTGGACAATTCCCTCCGCCGACGTAAAATGATCGTGGTTTTCCATCTCCGGCAATGATAACACAGTTTTATGAAAAAATAGCGCACTGAGTTTTAAAAAGTATCCAGTGCCTACTCTTAGGGATACGGAGGATATGATCACGCAGCCAACGTTATGAAGGTGATTACTGAAAAACCCATGTCTGGAAAGCACCAGGGCAAAGGAAGAAACCGTGACCGGGGGGGCGGCGAGAAGAACAGGATCAGAGGTAACCCCAGCTGCATTCCCCACCGACGGAAGATCTGCAAACACCGACAAGTGAAAAATCAAGGGCAAATTCGGGGAAACCACCAGCTATTTGAAAAATCTTGAAACAACCAGCTATGTTGAAAAGCAGCTGGTCCCTGTTACAGCTGATTGTTTGGAAAGCGGGAGATGCGTGTCACCCACAGAAAACTTCTGGTAAATGTTACCACCGTTTTCTAAAAATGCCGGGTAACAGTAACTGGTTGTTTTCGAAATAACTGGCTGTGCTGCAGGCACAGGGAAACCCAAGTCAGGAGAGCTATATAGAGAAAACTGATAGCAGTGGTCAAGAAGTCCCAGACGGGGAAATTGGATGACACTCTACATTTCCATCTAAAGTACATAGTCCGCTGTGTAATCTCAGAGGGGGGACCAACAAAGAGATAGTTACACACACACACACACACTCCATATGTGATATTGAGATATATATATTACATTTTAGAAACAGTTTGGAGATGGGGGACGATGCAGGATCTTTCATAGAGATCATAAACTCAACTGTTTATGAGGTCCGGGTAGAAAATGCACATAATTAACGAGCACGGGGTGTTATGGGTAAGTGATGAATCACTAAATTCTACGCCCGAAGCCAATCTTACCATATCCGTCAACTAACCAGAATTGCAATGAAAACTTGAAATTAAAAAATAAATAAATCAGGAACACAGTAAGTAGGAAAAGAATGCACAGAATAAAGCAAAAGTCAGCGAAGGCGGCAATTGGGAACTAGGGGCGTTGGGGGGGGCGGACCGTGAACTCCAGACGTTGCAACAACTAGAACGTGGGCCCAGAGATGTCAGAAGATGTAATCACTAAAAAACTAATAATGTCCACCGTAGGCGTGCAGCAAAGTTTCCCTGAATACATGCGTAAATGAATAAAGACACTATTGAGGGGCGCCTGGGTGGCTCGGTCGGTTAAGCGTCTGACTTCGGCTCAGGTCATGATCTCACGGTCCGTGAGTTCGAGCCCCGCGTCGGGCTCTGTGCTGACCGCTCAGAGCCTGGAGCCTGTTTCGGATTCTGTGTCTCTGTCTCTCTGACCCTCCCCCGTTCATGCTCTCTCTCTCTCTGTCTCAAAAATAAATAAACGTAAAAAAAAAAAAAAAAAAAAAAACATTTTATAAAAAAAAAAAAAAAAGACACAATTGAGCTGCTTTGGGGGAATTTAGCCGATCTTCAGTTAATGCAGTGAATGAAGGGCAAGAAATCACGGAATTGTGGGTGTGTCTGTTTCCATGAGTTGGCCACGTGTCTTTACTCACAGGCCTACTTGGTGTTTCACCTTTGAATGCCTCTAGACAAGTAGTCCCTGAAAGTAGTCCGTGAATGTTTCATGGAAAAAAAGACTCACACTCCAAGAAGTTTTGAAAAATCTCAGGTTCCCCACCATGAAATGTGCCTTTTAAATTGCAGGACTTCTCAGAGCCTTGAAATGCTAATGATTTCTCAAACCTATTGCACTCTTTTGACTGAGGAGCACCTCCCTGACAAGTGTCGCAGGGTAAACAATTCCATAAGTGACAAGTCACAACTCCTAAAGGGCTTGCCTGGGTTATCCTTAGGTCTCCTCATCAACAGCCAGCTCTCCTTTGGCAAAGCCAAAGCCTCAGGTCTGTCTGGAGTGGCTGGGGCCGGGAGCAGGACATCAGTGGCTGACCTGTTAATGTCCACTGATGTGTCCAGGATTCTTCCTCCTGTGTCAAATCACAGAGCCTCACAAGAGACGAGGCACACATTCTCACTGCCATTTTACAGGTAAGAAGATGAATACTCAGAAATTAAGAAGTAACCATTATCGTTTTTATTGTGGTAAAAATATACATAACACTTACCATTTTAGCCATTTTTAAGTATACGATTCTGTGGCAGTAAGTATCTTTACAACGTGGTGCCACCACCTCCACCGTGCATTTCTAGAACTTCATCATCTGAAATAGAAACTCTCTATTAAACTCTATTAAACTCTCCATTAAATAAGAGCACCCCCTTCCCATCTCCCCCAGCATCTCATAACTTCTACTCTGCTTTCTGTCTCTATGAATTCGGTTCTTCTGTGGACCTCATGTAGGTGGAATCACACAGAAAACCCAGATAAACTGGGCTTCATCAAAATTAAAAAAAAAAACTTCTGTGCCTCAAAGGACACCATCAAGAATATGCAAAGACAACTCCTAGAAAGGGAGGAAATGAATTCTGATAAAAGCTTAATATTTAGGATATATAAAGAGCACCTACAACTCAACAACTAAAAAACAAACAGCCCAATTTCATCAGAGTGAAATTGCTGAACCTGTTGTTTAGTTTTTTGAGGAAGTGTCAAATCGCTTTCCGGAGTGCTCGTGCCATTTCATGTTCCCAACAGCAAAGAACAAGGTTCCTGTTTGTCTGTATCCTTGCCAACGCTTTTTATTTTGTTTTCTCTTCTTTAAAATTTTTAAAATTATATGCCATCTTAGTGGGTGTGACATGAAATCTTACTGTAGTTTCGATCTGCATTTCCCTGATGATGAGTTGGGCATCTTTTCGTGTGCTTGTTGGCCTTCTGTGCATCTTCTCCGGAGAAATGTCTGTTCGAGTTCTTTGCCCATTTTTGAGTTGGGCTGTTTGTTTTTTAGTTGTTGAGTTGCAGGTGCTCTTTATATATTCTAAATATTAAGCTTTTATCAGAATTCATTTCCTCCCTTTCTAGGAGTTGTCTTTGCATATTCTTGATGGTGTCCTTTGAGGCACAAAAGTTTTTTTTTGTTTTTTTTTTGTTTTTAATTTTGACGAAGCCCAGTTTATCTAGTTTTTCCGTTGCTTCTGGTGTCATGTCCAAGAAACCACTGTCCAATCCAGGTCATGAGAATCTCCTCCTGTGTTGTCTTCTGACTTTTAGCCTTGGAGTTTAGGCTGGCCTTTAATCCGTTTGGAATTAAATTTTGTACGGTATGTGGTGAGGGCCCAACTTCGTTGTTCTGCATAGGGATTTCCGGTTTTCCCAGCACCATTTGTGGGTGATAGCTCCCCCCTTGTGCAGTTCCAGCCCCCCCGTAGGAAATTGATTGACCATATATGTGAGTATACTATTGACTTCTGAGACCCTAGACTATATAACAGGCATGGTATCAGGTGTTTTCACGTGGCAATAATGTGTCCAAGGTCACACGGGTGGCAGATGACTATGATGAAACAATAACAACTCTGATCTACTTAGCGCTTGTTCTGGGTCAGTCGGGGTGCTCCTCTTTGCATGTTCCCAGTGAATGTTTCTGACAACCCTACTATCTTCATTTGACAGATAAGAAAACAAACTCTCAGGGAAGCAGAGTCAGTTGTCCAAGATCACACAGCAGGGAGAAGCAGAGGCTGATAGCAAAGCCCACGCCGGTATCCACTGGGTTGTCCTGTCTTGTCCCCGGGCCTCCTGTCTACCAGCCATCGCTGGGCTGCGTGACGGAGATGAATGGAAACACACGCGGCTTCTGTTCGTGTTCAGTCCTGCCGAAGTCCTATCAGGGCCGAGTCCATGATTTACAAGGCCCGATGCAAAATAAAAGTGCAGGGCTCTTATTCAAAGAGCAGAGAAAAAGCATTTTCTTTTCTTCCACAAAGTCTCTCCAAACACCAAGGTGATTTTTATTTGCTATTTAACGCCGTGGTCACTTGGGCAAGGACGTAATTGTGGAATGCACACAGACCTTGGAAATGCCAGGAGCCCTGCCCTGGGACTCATCCAAGGGGCCACATGCGTCCAACCCCAGCCCCTCTCCCGTGCCCAGGACCCTGCCAGGTGCAAGGACAACAGCGGTCCCCGGGTGGAGCAGGAAGTAGGCGGCTGAGAATCCACTCCGGGGAGGCAAAGGGAGGTGGGACCAGGTGCGAACTGAGATGCCAAGTCTCCAGCACATGTTTCATTGTCCTGTCAGGCCTCACCTGCAAAGCACAAACTCAAAAACACGATCATTAAGAATTGCCAAGCGGTGGCCACCGGGCGTTAAACCTAAGCTGTGTGACCGGGCTGTGAAGGCACCCCCGAAGCTGCTCTTGGTCCCCCAAACGCAGAGGCTGTTTCTTTAGTGGAAAACATGGGAGATGTAATTCCTCGTTTCTCTTTTCCCCGTGTTCTGAAGGAGACCGATTCTCCCACGGTCTGATCCCACCACCTCCAGCAGCCCTTTTGTATCACAGGAACACCTCCAAGTTAGTTAAGTTCAAAGAGACTTGACTCATTCGATGTCGGGGCCGCGCAGTGCAGGGATGTAAACAGGAAATCAAAGCTGTTTTCCTCCTAACACCTTACGACTAGGACCTTGATTACTCTGCCTTTGGAGATGAGGCCCCCGGATCAGCTGAGGAACACATGTGTCCTTCTGCAAGCAGGGGACTGGGGAGCCTCCGGATGTGTGGCATCATCCTGCAGTGGGGAGCTGAAGGGTTGGCTTCCTTCTTTCTTCCCAAAGGACAGCGTGGCAGGAAAGGCACCAGACCCAGATTAGAAGCCCTGACCGACGGTGCAACCTGGCTCCTCCCCTCTCCTCTCTGAGCGTCAGTGTTTCCTCTGAAAATGGGGTGGTAATCCCACCACAGAGGCTCCCTGTGACCACGGGAAAGAAAAACTATGAAATTTTTTTCAGCGTTTATTTATTTTTGAGAGAGAGAGAGAGAGAGAGAGAGAGAGCACGAGCGGGGAGGGGCGGAGAGAGAGGGAGACACAGAATCCAAAGCAGGCTCCAGGCTCTGAGCTGTCAGCCCAGAGCCCGACGCGGGGCTCGAACCCACGAACTGTGAGATCATGACCGGAGCCGAAGTTGGACCCTCAACCGACTGAGCCCCCCCGGGCGCCCCAAGAAAAACTAGTTAGAGGCTGTTGCTCATGGCATAAAAGTTTACTGCGACGATCCTGCTTCGTTTAGCAAAGACTGAGCTGCTCCTCGTTGCTGGCCGAGCACACTACCAGGCACGGGAGTCAAGCCGAACAAAGGTGAATCCGATGTGGCCAGTCCTCCCCTCTTGAAGTCCTAGAGGCCCTGAGAAGGCACAGAGAGAGCATTGGAGGCAAAACGCAGCTGTCATGAGATTTACAGTGCACATGTGTGTGGGCCCTACACCGCGACCATCCCCAGCTTCCAGACAAGCAAGCTAAAGCTTCTAGAAGGTTAGTGACTCTCCTAAAATCATGGGGCCAAGTGAGAACTCAGCCCCCTAGGACTTATCTTGCATCATGTGATCTTGGGGAGCCATTTTATCTCTCTGTAACACGGGAGGCAGCTTGGGACCTTCAGGAACTATTGAGATGATCACTGTGGAAAAGTCTGAGAGATGATCTTTGCACAGGGAGGGCTTGTGACCGTTCCCAGCCTGCTCCCCCCCCACCCCCGCCCCGGCCACCCCACCTCCTACCACTTGTGACGTGACAGAAAGGGCACATCTGAGATGGCAGATGCCTCCTCATTCCTCCACTCGAGAAGCCAAGGACTTTTCCACAAACGGAGGAATTTGAGTCTCCCAGCTCAATTCTCCAAGACAGAAGCAAGGAGGGGGTAGAGGTGGCCATTCTCCATGAAAACATCCTGTGTTCTTCCCTCCACTATCTTTTCTCCTCTTTTTTTTTAAAAAAATCTGTTTAATGTTTATTTTTTTTTTTAATTTTTTTTTTCAACGTTTATTCACTTTTGGGACAGAGAGAGACAGAGCATGAACGGGGGAGGGGCAGAGAGAGAGGGAGACACAGAATCGGAAACAGGCTCCAGGCTCTGAGCCATCAGCCCAGAGCCCGACGCGGGGCCCGAACTCACGGACCGCGAGATCGTGACCTGGCTGAAGTCGGACGCCCAACCGACTGCGCCACCCAGGCGCCCCTGTTTTTTTTTTTTTTTTTTAAATTTTTTTTTTCACGTTTATTTATTTTGGGGACAGAGAGAGACAGAGCATGAACGGGGGAGGGGCAGAGAGAGAGGGAGACACAGAATCAGAAACAGGCTCCAGGCTCTGAGCCATCAGCCCAGAGCCTGACGCGGGGCTCGAACTCCCGGACCGCGAGATCGTGACCTGGCTGAAGTCGGACGCTTAACCGACTACGCCACCCAGGCGCTAGGCGCCCTTGTTTAATGTTTATTTTTGAGAGAAGGAAAGAGAGACAGAGCGTGAGAGGGGGAGGGGCAGAGAGCGAGCGAGACGCAGAAACCAAAGCAGGCTCCAGGCTCTGAGCTGTCAGCCCAGAGCCCGACGCGGGGCTCGAACTCACGAACCGTGAGGTCATGACCTGAGCCGAAGTTGGACGCTTAACCCACTGAGCCACCCAGGCGCCCTCCCGTCTGCTTTCTGTTACAGTTTAACTTGCTGCGCGTGGGTCCCCATTAGGCCGTCCGCTCTGGGGTTCAAGGCCCTAATGTGAATTATCTTTTATCACCTCCACATCGCCACAAACCGATTTCCCTCTTTCTTGCCTCCCGCTCATTCGGCATACAATCAGCAAACAGCGTTTAAGTGAGCCCTGCTCTGGGCTCGGGGGATGCTCATTGAATGATGATGATAAAAATGGTGAGGGTGAGCTTGATAATAAGATGAAGAAAAAGGAGGAAGAGGATAGAGAGGCGTGAGGAGGAGGAGCAGGAGGGGGTAAGGACGTGGAGGAGAATTACTAACGTTTGTTTAGTGCCCACTTGGTGCCAAACATTTGGCATTATTTTCCCTTCAGCCCTCCTCGAATCTGTGACGCGGGTGCTGCTGTCTCCGTTTCACAAATGAGGAGACGGAGGGTCTGAGGAGCCAGGTCTCCACGGCCAACGGCATCTGAGCTGAGATCTAAAGCCAGACGTGGCTGATTCTAAAGATACGCCCTCTTTGCTCTGAGACGCCAGAGGCAGCGATAAGTAGAGACCGTGGTCGTCCGGAGAGAACATGCCCGTTGGTACCCAGTAGGTGCTCAATAAAGCCTCCTGGAATTGAATTCTATGGAGTTGGTCTGAAACTGGCATCCGAGACCAGGCTAGACCCTTTTCCAACGTGCCCCCGGGCGTCCAGGGCTGGCAGGGAAGGGCAGGGGTGGGCCCGGCAGCCCCCAGACCCGGCAAAAGGGCGGCCCCCACGACTCCCACCCGGACAGAGCACCCTTTGTTTATTGTGCCTCCACATCCTACCCAGTAATTAGCATTGGCAGCTTCATATTGAGCTTTTGTTTTCATAATTCATTTGGCTATGATGACATAATAAAAGGAATATTGATTCAATCCCAACTCCTCTTGGCCCGAGGCCCACATCAACCAATAAAAAAGAATTGCTAATTGCAGAGAGCGCTTGCCCAGCTGAGGCATTAGAGCAGGCCCTTTTGATAGCGGGTGGAAGGCAGGGAGCTCATCCCCTGGGACCACCCCCACCCCCCACCCCACCCCCCTCCCCGGTGCTGGCACCCGGCACTTTTCTGGGCACAGGGCCCCATCCTCCCGTGAGGCCAAATCCAGCTTCTCCACAGTATCAGGAAGAAGAGCAAGTGGGGCCGCCAGGGTGGAGCCCCAGGAAGGAAAATCCTCCACAGGCCTGTTGACAGATGTGGTATCGAATGAATTGTTCTCTGCTTAGACACGACTTTGATATTTATTGGTTCAAATTGCTCGGCTGACTCAGTCTTGCGTAAGTCTCCGTGGTCCGTTTTAATCTTGACGTTTTGGGGAAGCCACGCTGATGTGGGTAATGACGGGGTTTACCTGGGATCAAAATGAAAAGGGAGAAGGCGGGGGTCTGGAATAATTATAGGGGGGGGCGATGTATATTTCTGTGTAATCTGGAAAGGCGATTTATGAGGCCGATAAAAATGATAATGTGCCCCGAGTGGAGCCAAGACGGATTATCTGCAACAGAGCGTTCTTTGCAGGAAATGAAGGCGGTGGGGGCGGGGGGCTGTTTATTAGACAAACAGTTGTTCAGGATCCATTTTTTCACGTCTCTTCTGAAATTACCGAGATAAGGCACATGGGTATACAGATCCCGGTCCTCCTTCAGTTACTATTAATTAGGATCTCTGTTTCCGGAGGGTGGGATTTGTGTAATTAACACCAGAGATGACTGGAGTGGGGGAAGGGGATCCCCCCCCCAACCCCCATCCCTGCTCTATCTTTAGAATCAAAGTGCAGCCCCAGCTGATTTAGTTAAGCCCGGCCGGAACAAGGATTCTCGGTTCCACAAGGAAGCTTATATAACTTCCCGGGAGGTCTCCTCCCCACCAGTTCATGTTTTGCTGACCCAACTGTAAACGAATCAGAAACATTTCGACTCCATCCCTCGGAACTGGTGCCTCATCACCTCGGAGGAAAGTAGTCGGAGAGGAAGAACCCAAGCCTTTGTTGAACTCAAGATGGCAGGAAGGTTGTGATAGGGGGTTCCTCGAACCGGATTCTTCTCCCCCTTTCCCAAAGCGCTCCTCAGCCTACCTCCGGGAGGGCCCTCTGCCAGGCCCACCTCTTCCCCAGGGAGGGCGCAGGATGTCAGCGACAAAGGAGCCCGCAGCCACGAGAGTCACGTGGAGTCACCTCCAGCTCACGCACGTACGTCAACCAGCGAATACGGTATCTGGGGTCTCCCTCTACTTCCGCACTGATCTCAAACGTGCAGCCTCGGGTCTCCCTGGAATCCAGTCTCTCGGACACACCACCTGCTCTGTTTTGCTCCTCTGACTTGGATTGAGGAACATGCATCTTTTCAAGTGGTGACCTTCTTTCTCTCCTCCCAGACTCCGAAGGAAATTCAGACGGGAAGAGAAATGCTTCCTCTAAAGTCATCATGAGAAGTCGCCAGGGGGGTAGCATTTGGGAAAGTCACGGACAGTATAAGCTTATCATTTGCCTCTCATCCTCCCTTCTGACCTTGACAGAGAGATCACAGCCCTCCTTCCCATGAGCCCAAACACGGGTCTGGAAAACTGGACAGAGCAGAATGGTCCCAGCAGCCCCATCAACCCATCAGAGCTGGCCCATAGGCAAAACCCTCTCCCCATCCCTGCCAAAAGTCACGAGAGGCCTCCGTGGTAGCTGGTAACTGCCCCTGACATCAGGTCAGACGCTTGACATGTTCCGTCTAACACATCACTCCTGAGGAGGAGTTACCCTGTTCTGTCAGCGAGGAAACTAAAGCACAGAGTGGTGAAATAACTAGTCCAAGATCATGCAGGGTAACACTGGAATTCATACCCAAGCCAGACACTGGCTTAAGTTCACAGATACCAACCCTCCCTCCCCCGAGGGGTCTCAGGCCTAAGTCAGAGTGGGGTACAGTGGGATGTCAGCCTTCTACGTGGAAGGAATACGAAGAAATGTGACGGGGCGCCTGCCTGGGTGGCTCAGTTGGTTAAGTGTCTGACTCGGGACTTCGGCTCAGGTCACGATCTCACGGTTCGTGAGATCGAACCACGTGTCGAGCTCCGCACTGACAGGGCAAAGCCTGCTTGGAATTCTCTCGCTGTCTCCCTCTATCTCTGCCCCTTCCCCACCCCCCACCCCCCACCCCCACTCTCTCTCTCAAAATGCATGAATATGCAAAAAAAAAGGAAATGTGTTGAAGGTTCTGCTAACGCAGGAGCTAAAAGGCCCACATGACGAGCTTAATTCATAGATGCTTTCGTTATCTAGGTACAAATAGCCTTATCAGTTCCCCGGCAGGGAGGAGGAAGCACTGGGATGGGGAAACCACCTTCACCTGGTCCATCCGCAGGAGTCTGAGGCTTTCCGCCTGATTGAAAGCTTTACCAGAACCTTAACAGGTTGCCGATAGGTGCGTAGCACTGGATGGATGGAGCTCCGGTAGAGCTGAGCTGTAGCCCATCTCTTCTCCCAAAGGACAATGGGGATATCTCCGCATTGAGGTCATGTCTATACACGCCCTCAGTTCTGTGCCGGACACACGGGGAATTCTAAGTAGGTGTCAGATTCATTCACTGTAAGGATGTTTGTTGAATGTTTATCATATGCCAAGCTCAGGGCTAGGCTCTGGGGAAGACAGCAGTCACGAGACACAGGCCCTATCTTGAGGGTGGGAGGGAAAGCGTTGGAGGCATCTCGAAGCACATGTGCAAAGGCCCAGGGGTCACTGAGGTCAGGCCTTCCTATGTGCATGTTGGAAACCGGTATGCAAGGGGGACTCCATAAGAGCTGAGAAGGAAGAGCGGCAGGTCCAGGTAAGACAGCCTTTCGAGACACAGTACCGAGCGAGACAGTTTCCTGAAATCCGTGGGTCTTAGGTAGGAGGTGACACGGTCAGATCCTATTGACTGAAATGGGGATGTCGCATCGGAAGGGGACGACAGTGGAGGTGGAGAAAGGGCAGGGAGGCGCTGTTGGAAGAATACGTGAGTCAACCTGGACTTGAACTAGAGCACAGCAGTAAAGGCAAGCTCGTAGCTCTTGTAATGATCCCGCACTCCATTTCAGTTCCCACTGCTTTCAAGCAAATTATCTTGTTTAACTTCTGTGTTAACTCTATCAAGAAGGGACTCTTGTCCCTCATTTGCTACCAAGGCTATTTATGGCTCACAGGGTTAAGCCCCAGGGTTCAGGGCTGAGTCAGGTTTGACACCCGCCTCACCTTATTCCAATTTGAGGTTCACGTAACTCAACACAAAAGTCATTCCCGTGACAGGGGAGTGATCTGCCTGAGTGATCTGCCTTTGAGGGGGAAAAGTTACATCTTGGGCAAGTGATTTTGGGTTTCCATTCTTCATCTCTACTCTTCCGCCGATCATCACGGCGGTTCCTTCAGGTCTTACTGTCCCCATCTCGCCGATGAGGGAACTGGGGGTTCGGAGAGGCTAAGTGGCTTGCCCACGCTTACAGAGAGCAAGGGAGAGTCAGACCTGGGACCCCCACCTCGGTCTTCTGACTCCAGGATCACTTCTACCGCTTTATGTGATTCTAGGAATCAAGAATTTGACAGGATAGAAAGCAAAAAGGAAACAGCAAAAAGGACAGGTTTACAAACCTCGCATTGTTTTCACCACAATAAGTCTGTTACAATTAGGTTAACAGGGATTGCAGATAGGTCTAGATCTAGATGCTGAACACACATTTATCAGCTACTGACTATATGCCAAGCACTGAGTTACATTGTTAGGACCTGCCTGAGATGGCTCCATCTGATCATCCGTTAGCTCATTAGTTGATAAATATTGATTACGTGTCATTTTCAGGCCAAATTTACCATTTACTTCCTGTGCCAGAATAGCATTTGAATTAACTTTTGAAAGGGGTCGAAGTTGGCCAGGTAGAGGGGCACCCCGGGCGGAGGATAAAGTGTTCGTAAAGGCGTGCTGCGTGAAGAGGTCTGATGGTATCTTTGGGTATCAGAGTGCAGGCAGAACATAGTCAGAAGGCAGAGGCTGGCTCTGGTTCAGAGAGTCGGGGTGGTGGTCCGCGAAGGACCGTGAAGGTCCGTGAAAGACCATGAAGGTGGTAAGAAAGGTCGGCCTGAGCTCTTTTGTCCCTCTTCAGTGAGGAGGCTATTTTGAGTGCCTAATAAACGACCGCTGTTGTAGTTACTGGCTTTCTGAAAACATACTGGAGAAGGAAATAAAGCAGTCTTTAGCTCCTGTGTCCACAGGGGCCGTGATGTGGACCCTCGGAGCCCTGGCTGGGCCCCAAGGAGTTAAAGCTTATGTCCATTAGAGGATAAGCTCACTTGGGGACACCCCAAGGAGCTAAGAGAAAGGCCAGCCAGACTAGGGAACACCTGGATCACACTCTGAAGAGCCAGGAGGACAGCTTCCGATGGCTCAAGTCTACAATGGTCTCCCGAAAGACCCTGGCCTATGACGTCGATTCAACAAGTATTAGAAACGGAAACACCGAGTAACAACACGGGGTGCCTCACGTTTTTCCCCCTTCCTCATCTCTAACATCTTCCCCCAAACCATCCTCGATCAAAAGAAAATCTAGATAAAACCAGCATGCTCGGGTAATGAGCACCAAACAAATCTCTCGGCCCCACTTGCGATCAGCTGGCCATCTCCGATGCAGACATTCTAGTCTCTGTGGACATCTCCTTGCTGATTTTTGAGACCAGGATGGGAAACCTCCCAAATCAGATATTTCCACAGTCAGGTAGATGATATTAGTAAGGGAAGGTGATGGGTTCTTAGCACAGTTTATGTCACATTCTATTAAGTTGTAGTCAATATAAATGCTTCGTTCATGTATGCACTCATTTCTACGTGTTAAGCACATACAGATTTTCTCTGCATGGAAAGATACTACTGAGATTCATCTTCAAATACGCAGCCCTCCACACCCAGTTTTCACCATCCTGTTGTGACAGGAAAATGGACCCAAGAAATATTTCCCTTCCCTCTTCATTTTATGAAAAAGAGGACCCAGGGTGCCTGGATGAGTCAGTTGATTAAGTGTCCCACTCTTGGTTTCAGCTCAGGTCATGATCTCACAGTTCACGAGATTGAGCCCCGCATCAGGCTCACATTGAGCGTGGAGGCTGCTTGGGATTCTTTCTATGCCTCTCTCTCTCTCTCTCTCTCTCTCTCTGCCCCTCTCCCACTTGCACACATACCGTGCACATGCGTGTGCTCTCTCATTCACTCATAATAAATAAACATTAAAAACTAATTTGTGGGGCGCCTGGGTGGCGCAGTCGGTTAAGCCTCCGACTTCAGCCAGGTCACGATCTCGCGGTCCGGGGGTTCGAGCCCCGCGTCGGGCTCTGGGCTGATGGCTCGGAGCCTGGAGCCTGTTTCCGATTCTGTGTCTCCCTCTCTCTCTGCCCCTCCCCCGTTCATGCTCTGTCTCTCTCTGTCCCAAAAATAAATAAAAACGTTGAAAAAAAAATTAAAAAAAAAAAAACTAATTTGTGTGTCAAGTATTCTTGTTCCAGATTTTGACAATTATTTTAAGGGCGCCTGGGTGGCTCAGTCAGTTAAGCATCTGACTTCGGCTCAGGTCACGATCTCACGGCTCATGGGCGCGAGCCCTGCATGGGGCTCAGCCCTGACTGCACAGAGCCTGCTTGGGACTCTCTCTCTCTCTCTCCTCTCTCTGCCCCTCCCCTGCTTGTGCACACATGCACGTGTTCTGTCTCTCTCTCTCTCAAAAATAAATAAATCAAACAAAACAAAGATAAAGTAAAATTAATACAATTTGGCAATGATTTCAAATGAAAACGTAAAGAAAAGAAAAAACACCATGCAGGCCAAAATAGACAAGGTCCACTGGCCAGGTGCAGCCCTGGGCCAACCAGCGCACAACCTCTGGTGTTTTTCTGTAACACTTGATACGATCTGTAATCACACATCCGTTGGCATGTTGACTCGCTCACTGGGAGCTCTCCTAGTTGATCTTAAGGGACCACAGCTCCTAATTTGAATCCCTTCGCTACCAGTACTCAACGGAGGACTAAGGCAACTCTGTACTCCTCTCGGGGCCTCAGGGTCTCCGTGCGTGCTAAAAGATTAACCGAGGCTGGGGTGTCCAAACTCTCGTGATCGAAATGATCAACAGGTCACAGAAGAGGAGCCACCAATGGCCCTTAAATATGTGAACAGACGTGCAGCCTCGTTCAGCCTCGGGAAGCCCTTGTTTCTCTGCCACACTGATATTAAAAGCTAATGGTGCGGAGAGTGTGAGGAAAGCATTCTTCTCAGCTGTCGTTAGCAGCACGCACACGGCTACAGCCTCCCAGAGGCAAGGCGTCCATGCCAATCAAAACCACAAACGCACATGGGGCGCCTGGGTGGCGCAGTCGGTTGGGCGTCCGACTTCAGCCAGGTCACGATCTCGCGATCCGTGAGTTCGAGCCCCGCGTCGGGCTCTGGGCTGATGGCTGAGAGCCTGGAGCCTGTTTCCGATTCTGTGTCTCCCTCTCTCTCTGCCCCTCCCCCGTTCATGCTCTGTCTCTCTCTGTCCCCAAAATAAATAAACGTTGAAAAAAAAAAAACAAAAAACCACAAACGCACAGGTTCTTGACCCAGTCAGGCCACTTCTAGAACCGTTTCTTAATCACGGACGGACGTGAAAGGATGCATGTACAAAATGACTTATCTCAGCATCGTTGGCTTTGGCAGAAGATCCGACACAACCTAAATGTCTATCGGCAGGGGACTGATCAGAGTTCGTCTATACAGCAGGTTTGTGGCAGCCAGTAAAAAAAAAAAAAAAAAAAAAGAGGGCAGATTTTACCCAGTAGTGTGCCGCTAAACGTGTTAACAACCAACCAGCACTCCAGCCAGGGGGACGGGGGAAGCCAGACGGTGGCATTTGTCTGTGCGGAGAATAGTTCTACCATGGCCAACTTCAATCTACCAACAGGAAGCCACTGAACTTGGACTTGAGAAGAGATATGTCTTTGTTGGCTCTAGCACACCACTGCCTTTATTAACTGGCGTAGAAAGATCTCCAAGATGTACTGAATGAAAAAAAGAAAGGCGCAGAACAGCGTCCATAACGTGCTGTCATTTATACCAGAAAAACACCCCAAAAAAGACAGGATACAGAACATAACACACACAAGTATACGTTCTGGCTTGTCGACCACAGATTTCACGCACACGAGCATACGCACAGAGCCATTAATTTGGTTATGATTGGCAGCCGGAACGTAGTGGCTTGGGAACAGAGTGGACAGAAACGCTTTACTCCTGCCCATATATATAGTGCCAATTATCAGTGATGCGAATGTCTAACATATCCAAAATTTTAGTTAAAAATGCCACGGAGGGGTGCCCGAGTGGCTCAGTGGGTTAAGCGTCCGACTTCGGCCCGGGTCGTGATCTCACGGTCCGTGAGTTCGAGCCCCGCCGTCAGGCTCTGTGCCGACAGCTCAGAGCCTGGAGCCTGTTTCGGATCCTGTGTCTCCCTCTCTCTCTGCCCCTCCCCCGTTCATGCTCTGTCTCTCTCTGTCTCTCAAAAAATGAATAAATGTCAAAAAAAAATTTTTTTGTAATAAAAAAAAAAAAATGTCACGGATCACCTGGGAGACTTACTGAATACTGATTCCCTGACCTCCCCTGGGGAAATTCCGGTCTGATATCTTGGGTTCTAGGGCTGAGGAAATCTGGTTTAAGCAAGTTTCTCAAATGATTCTTAACATTAGGCAAATATGGGTGGCATTGCCTCGCCCAAACATCTCATTTAACAAGGACTAGAAACCGTGGCCAACAGAGGAGAAGGGCCTGGCCCCAGGGCACCCAGGGAGTAAAGGCAGAGCCACCCTTAGCCTGGGCCCTGCCCAGTGCTGCCCAGGGGCAGACTTTTAGAGCCCAAGACAGACCCAGGGAAGGATGTGACCTGTCTGGGTGCATACGGCCACAGCCCAGAGGAATCCTACCCAACGATACACGAGCTCTTTCCCACCCTGCCCTGCCTTCTTGGTCTCCAACCCACATCCGGAACAACTGGTTCAAACCCACTAGTCAGTGTCAATCAAGACCTTATTCTCAGAGGAAAACACTGACCCAGTTGACATGGGACAGAGCACAGGATCCCTTTTTGTTGTAAAGTATCATCTATTACCTTCCCGGCATTCATCACCAGCCGCTGTTTCACGAAGAAAAGAGATGGCGGCCGGAATGGGGGGCGGTGGGGGGGGGGGGGTGTTGGGCAGTGAAGGGAAAGAAAGAAGAAAAGAAAAGCCATTTCTCCCCAAGCGCTTTGCCAATAACATCTGATAGGCTTGGCTGCCGTCGGTTCCTCTGTGTCCCCTATGTCACCGTACCTGCCTTTTACACACATAATTAACTGCGTGTTTTCAAAAAATGGCAAATCATGCCTCCGTATGAAACCACCAGCTTGGTCCCGAGACAAATGGAATCAAGTCCTTCGGGCACTTTTTTTTTTTTTTTTTTTTTTTTACTTCCATTAACGCAAAGACTGAAATCTATCAGAGGTGCAAATCTCTGTGCGTTACGTGACCACAAACAGGGGATGTGGCAGCGTGTAGATCGCGAGTTATGTCTTTAAGTGCTCGTTGGAGACACTTGTAATCATGTTTTATTACTGGTCTCCTCCCCGGCATAATGAACTTTGATGAAATAATGAAACAACCGTGGCGCCTGTGCAGTCAACCTGGCGGCCTCACCAGCTAAGACCTCCCATGAGTACAATAGCTCGAGCTGGGTGCCTGGCTCCAGAGGCAGCGGGGCGGAAAACCCGGCACCCCACCCTTCGCTCCCCACCCCCTGGCTGCCGGGCCTGCCCCCTGAGTCACAGAAATGCCACGGCCAATTGGAGATTGGGAACGGGCCGGGAAACCGGGGACTCGCAGAGCTCAGAACAGGAGGTAGGGAGGGAGGTGGGGGCACCCCTCTCTCTCCACCCCGTTTGTGCGGATGGGGAAACTGAGGCCCGGAGTGGCAACACGGCCCCACCAAGGTCACAAGGCGCGGCAGAGAGGATACTAGAAGCCAGGTTTCCGGACTCCTAATCAGGTGTGTTTCCTCACCTTCCGTGGAGTCTCTTAACCAGTGAATCCCAACCCTGCAGGAACTTTGAAATCTCGGATTCCAGGGCTCCATCTAAATGCTGAGTCAGAAGGCCTGTTGGCAAACCAGCTCTCTGTGTTTCCCAAGTGGTTCTGAAGGGCAGCCACATGTGACGGAGAAGTCAGAGGTGGCAAGGTGTTTAAAGCCCTTGCCAAATGAGCCTTGCTCGTTCTTGGAACCTTAGGTGTGGTCGGGACCCCCAGGCATCTCTTGGGACTTCTGGAATAGACCCTGCATTTCAGCGTGACCTCCTACACTTTAAGAACCACTGCTGTGTCCCTTAGACAGGGCCCAGGGTACATGTGAGGATCCGACTCCATCATTATAGAGAAACAACACCTTTCTGTCGAAGGCCCTGGTGATGACAACATCTGCCCGGAGAAGCCACGGCCCAGATGCTGTGCCGCGTAAGAAGCTCAGATTATCCCCATTTCACAGATGGGGGAACTGAGACCAAAGAAGTGGCTAGGAACTTCAAAGCCAAGGTCTTCCAATTTTTTTTTTCTTCTAAACCCCTTTCTTATTGCTGGTGCGTGCCTAGGAGGAGGGGACGCCCCCTGTGAAATCTCGGCTACAAATTGCATTTTCCAGCTGATTTGTTTGGCGGCCTTTTGAGGAGAGCCCCACGCCCCTTTGGTGTCAGACTGAATGAATTTGTTCTTTCGAAAGGACAGGTAGGTAGGTGGAGGTATTGAAAACACCTTGGGGGGGCGCAGTCGGTTAAGCGTCCGACTTCAGCCAGGTCACGATCTCGCGGCCCGGGAGTTCGAGCCCCGCGTCGGGCTCTGGGCTGATGGCTCAGAGCCTGGAGCCTGTTTCCGATTCTGTGTCTCCCTCTCTCTCTGCCCCTCCCCCGTTCATGCTCTGTCTCTCTCTGTCCCAAAAATAAATAAACGTTGAAAAAAAAAATTTTTTTTTTAAATAAAAAAAAAAAGAAAACACCTTGGGAATGAAAGCTCGTTTTTTCATGTTATATTGTCCACAACTCACTTTAAATGCGCTCTAAGCGGTGAGGCGAGTGTATATGTGAGCTAAGTATTTTTACTCTCTAAGTAACTTTGCTGAGGCACATTTGATGTATCCTATAATTCATTCATTTCGAGGGTACGATTCAGCGACGTTCTAGTAAACCTTCAGAGGTGTGCATCATCACCCTAAGTCAGTTTTAGGACATTTTCAGCACCCAACAGTGCCTCTCATGTACATTTACTGTTCGTCCCTCACCCGCACCCCCAGAAACCCCCTAATGTCCTTTGCCTCCACAGATTTTGGGTTTTTTTCCGGACATCTCGTCTGAATGGAGTGGTGGCTGGTGGCTGGCTTCTGTCACTAAGAGTAATGTTTATGAGACTCCCCCATGCCATTGGAGGTGTCCACGGCCCGTTCTTTTTTATTGCCGAATAGTATTCCATTGTACGGATGCACCTCAGTGGGTTCCTCCATTATGTGTGAGTTAATTGTAGCTACACCCCGGGGAACGCAGTTAATATTCAAAAGACCTTTGTGGGGAATCCACGTTCCATAAGCACTTCAAATGGCCTCATCCAAATTTGCACCAGACGGTTGGCTATTTAGAATAGGGGGCGTTGGGGGTCATGTTCCTTTGGTGAAGTGTTGTTCAAAAATATGGCGGCCAGTCCTCTCTGTCCAGTGCTCTGCCCCGTAAGCATGGACTCTGTTGCCTGGTACGCAGCATCCGCCACAGAGCAAGCCCGTCCTGGACGGGACTTGTCGGGACACCTAAGGACAGAGAGCTAGGACTTCGCTTCTTCTATAGGAACTGAGGCTTGTCGGTGTCTATCTGTCGTTAAGGGACTTTTTTCTCCCTCCCCCAAATGGTGACCAAAAAAAAAAAAAAAAAAAAAAAAACCACTGACAACTGGGCAGATTGGCTTAGATCCGCATGCAGCCCTTCCCAAACCGTCCCGCTGGCTCCCAGGGTGCGGGAGACGTTACAGCCGCCAGCCCCGCAAGTATGGCATGGTCATGTGACTGCTTCTGGACGAGAAGGTGTGCGCCGAGGTGGCCGTGCCCCTGCCGTGCCCCCCTGCCAGGTCGTTATTGCTGGTCTCAGGCTCCACGCTTCCCACGGGGAGCCCTGGAGTCTTGAGTAGAGAAGGCATGTCCACGGACCCGGGTGCCTGACGGTACCCAGAGCAGAGCCTCCTGCCTACCTGTATGTGCTTGAGCCAGAAATAAACGTGCATGGCTTGAAGTCACAGGGGCGGGGTGGGGGAGGCCTTGCACATTATGAAGCAGAATCCAGCCTATCCTGATTTTTTTTTAATTTTTTTTTAACGTTTTATTTATTTTTGAGACAGGGAGAGACAGAGCATGAACAGGGGAGGGGCAGAGAGAGGGAGACACAGAATCTGAAACAGGCTCCAGGCTCTGAGCTGTCAGCCCAGAGCCCGACGGCAGGGCTCGAACTCACAGACCACTAGATCATGACCTGAGCTGAAGTCGGACGCTTAACCGACCGAGCCACCCAGGCGCCCCCAGCCTATCCTGATTGACTACAAAGGTAGCACTCTGAAGCGGTGTCCTCGAACTCACGGAATTGGCAAGGAGGCAGACAAGTCAGGTGTTAATGAGACCAGTAAAAGAAAAGCTGGAGAGTGGCAGACTGCGATAACTCATGGTGCCTTCGGAATATACGCGGAAGGTTCTGAAGCTTGTCCGGGGCGGTCAGAGAGAAACTGGAGCAGAAGCTCCCCAAGGAGGTGTTGCGTTCTCCTTCAGAGGCAACCCCAGTGTGGTGAGTGATCCCGGAGCTCAGAGACCTCGCCGGGCACTGATTAGAGCTGGCAATGTCCCCGTGAGGAATGAGACCAGTCACCATGCACCTCTCTGCCCCTCCCCACATCCCCACCCCCAGGAAACCGGGACAGCAGTAAAGACGTTCTGTTGAGCAGCCCGGCGGCCTGGCAGGTGGCCCGATGGAGGGGTGGCCCCAGAGCCCTTTCACACCTAGTGCCTTGGGATCCTGGTACTGCCGGGTTTCACTGAGGGAACTGAAGGATCAAGCTGCCAATTTAATAGTTTTAACTGCAGTGTAAAGTTGTTATTCACACAGATGATAATAATAGTATTTCGTCTTTGTGCTTTCAAGTTTACAAAACACTTTCACCTAACAGTGGAAATGCTTTCACATATATTGAAAACATTCCAGCAGCTTCCTGGTCATTTAATTTTTTTTTTTTTAACGTTCATTTATTTTTGAGACAGAGAGAGACAGAGCATGAACGGGGGAGGGTCAGAGAGAGAGGGAGACACAGAATCGGAAGCAGACTCCAGGCCCTGAGCTGTCAGCACAGAGTCTGACACGGGGCTCGAACCCACGGACTGCGAGATCATGACCTGAGCCGAAGTCGGACGCTTAACCGACTGAGCCACCCACCCAGGCGCCCCTTGGTCTTTTAGAATAAAATGCAAATTACTGAGCGTGACACCGACCAGGCCCCAGATGATGTCGGCTCTGCACCTCTCCAACCCCATGACCCCCGACTCGAGTTCCTCCAGCCACACCCACGGCCTTGCTGGGTCTCACACCACAGCAGACCCACTCTGAACCTTCAGACAAGCAGCTCCTTCCAGCCGGCACACCTCCCAGGTCAGGGGCAGGAAGGCCCTTTCATTTCTTCTTGGGCTCACATATTCTTTCTTCAAAGAGAAGTTTCCTCGACACCGAATGAGGCTGCTTCCCCACCTTCAGTCGCTATCCCAACACTCGGTTTTATTCCCTTCTCCACATGTGCCGCCATCTGGTATAAATAATTTACTCCCCGGGGCGCCTGGGTGGCTCAGTCAGTTAAGCGTCCGACTTTGGCTCAGGTCATGATCTCACAGTCTGTGAGTTCAAGCCCCGCGTCGGGCTCTGGGCTGAGAGCTCGGAGTCTGGAGCCTGCTTTGGATTCTGGGTCTCCCTCTCTCTCTGCCCCTCCCCCCGCTCAGTCTCTGTCTCTCTCAACAATAAACAATTTTTTTTAATAATTTACGTCCCTGTTGTCTACCTCCTCAACCTACTGTGAAGGTGGAGACCGATTTCTCTTGTCCAGCCAACACCTGGAATCGTTCATTGGGTTGTCGTGCTCGGAGGCTACGTTATCTCCACTTTGGCCGGAGACGGAGAAGTGAAGTGGTCTGCCCACTGTCCCAGGGCTAACAGTTAGTGGGAGGAAGGAGATTCCAGATCGTCTGGCCCCTGAGTCTGTGGCTTTCTCCGCCCAACCCAGCCAAGCCTCACCATCCAATGTCTTGCGCCCTGGGCCTGTCTCATGAAGAGCCTCTCTCGAAGGACAGCCGCATGGCTACAGGGCCGATGAATGAATTTGCACTAAAAGGTGACTGGTTGATGGCTGCTTATCTGCAGACCTTCCCGGGAGGGCTCGGGATTTTAGTAAAGAATCGAGAAGGGCTGTGTGAGGCCAGCGTAAGCAGATGGGGCCTGGCCTGATGCTGGTTCTATAAGTCTGGTTCTGAATGAAGCAACTCCCAGGTCATGACCGCCCGGAAGCCCTTTCACAGCCAGCTTTCTCAAGTCAGCTCGCAGGTCAGGGCAATGAAATATGGCCTTTCCCAGGCCAGGCTTAGGTAGGTGGTCCTTAGACCCACACGGCTCATCCACTGAAGGCCTCGATTTAGCCTTATGAGTCAACAGGGCCACATGCCTGTCACATCAGACTGCAACAGGAACAGGTTGACTTCACGGCTTTAAATATGGGTCCCGTTTCTGAACCAGCCTTAATATTTTTATAAAATACAATAAATGTAATATACATCATTACTAATAAATAAATTATATAGAATATAATATAAATGAAATAAAATAAAATAAAATACTCTTCACTCATCACCTTATGACTAGCACAATGCTATTACGTTGTAACATTCTTGGCCAAAAGCCTGAATTGTTCAATGTAAATTAACGTCACAGCATTTGTAACTCTGATTTGGCATTTTTGTATCTTTTGTAATATGTCCAGGCTCCCCCCCTCCCCAGTTACTCTATTCCTAAGCAGTCCCCCCAAGAAAACAAAGCAGAATATGAAATTGTTTGGAGGGCCAACTTCCATTCTTTGTGAAGAAGCGTGGAGAACTTAAAGTGGAAGAGGTCCTTCATGGGTTAGAGGTGGTGAGCGAGCGGCCTGATGGGAGGCGCTTGGCCCGGATCGGACCCTGACTTTGCCTTAACCATTTCCAGGTCCCCGAGAGCGCTCTCCCACGGTTCCGTGATCCCAGCCAGAGATGAGAGCAAAGTTTGGGTCGCCCAGCCTCCTCCCTCCTGCCCTCAGTGGGTGGGATCTGAGCCCTCTCCGCCTGAACTCCCGGCTACCTGCCCAACAGTCTCCTGTTGTTGTCTGCTCCTGGGGGAGAAGGCTGATAAGAGAGGAGATTAGCTGACTAATCCTGCTGGCTGCCCTTACACAATGCAGGTAACTCCTCTGAAGCTTGATGACTTGGAAGCAGTCTGAAAGGGGTGTGGGAGGTCGGAGGCAATATGAGGGTTTGCAGCTGGAAAGTGGAAAAACATCCTCAGGAAGATGTGTAAGTGTGCCCGTGTGCAAGAATACAATCTACTGTATGTGCTCGCGTGTAGACGCGGGTGTTGGAGGGAGGAGAGAGAGAGAAGCAGACAGCCCAAGAACTAGAAAAGCCTTGGAGATCGTCTAGTTCCAGCACCGATGGGGAAACTGAGGCTGCAACAGAGGAAAAGACTGGCCTGGGATCTGGCTCCTGGGACATCCGTTCCCTAGTCATGGAAGAAAGAGGAATTTTTCTGCCGTTCCTTCCTTGCCACTTGCAATCTCCTAGGATTTCTGTCTCCCAGTAGATCTCTGTCTGCCCTTTGGGGCTAGTAGCCCTGTGCCCGAAGCCTGGCTGCTGAGCAACCAAAATATTCCCAGCATGGGGCTGGCCGGCAAAGTCACCACAGAGCCTGGCAGGTGGCGGGCCTGATAGAGCAATGCGGCCGGCGGGGGGGGGTGCAGCATTTGAGAGCGGTGGGGACTGCGGTTCGCGGTCAGAAACGCGTGTGGCTCTCGGGAAGGCAGGCCCGGGACCGCCCGACCCGAGCGGCTGCAAGAGAAGCCAGAACGCGGATTCCCCTTTTGCAGGCCAAGTCTCCACTCTTTAAAACGTTAGGCAGCCCTTTAGAAATGCGTTCGGCACGCTAATCCAAACAACGCATCTCCGGCCAAAATGGTGCATAGGCCTCAGTCCGTGGTCACCGACGGTTTGTTTTATTGAAGAGAAGGCTGAGGTCCAGAGAGGAGAATTCGAACGCGAGGCTCGTGCTGCCTTGTGCCGCCGAATTGCCTGCCACGGCACCACACTGTGTGCACGCACGCGCGTGTATGTGTGCATGCATACAGGCGGACACGATCTGATAAAGAACCAGAGCTCTACATACCAATATTTGCGGCTATTCCTGGTAGAAAGAGATCCGTATCCACATCATCTCGGCGGTTGCAACAGGCTGTAAATGTTTCCGTGTGTTTGCTCTCACTCTTCAGCCCAGATTGCATAAGCATCCGTCAACTAGCCTTGCGTCAGCTTCCTTTACAAGCATTCTCTCCTTTGTATCCCTAACCCTGGGACAGAGGGGATTGAAGTAATGTTATTATCCCTATTGAGTGGAGAACGAGACTGAGGTCCAGAGTGGTCCTCTGACCAGCCAAAGTCACATGGGGAGGGGGGGTGAGAGGCAGAGAGAGCACTCAAGCTCCAGACCCCCGATTCAGTGCTCATTCCCCCATGCTCCTCTGTGTTTGTGTTTCCTCACTTCCTGGCCTGGAGGGCTTATTCCTATTCCTTCCTGGTTTGGACCCCTTCAGACATTCTGAGCACATGAGTCTGGGGTCCTCCCCAAACCCCGGGGAGACAGAAAATCCCTAGAGGGGCTGGGAGGCAGCAGGACTCAGACGGGAAAAATCTAGATCTTTTCCCTCCCATCTCCTTGAAGCACAGTTTCATTATTCTCCAGGATTCCCCTGGGGAAGTAGGACCTGGTTGAAGAGAGAGATTCTGTATTTTTAACCTTCGATGCTCCCCGCCTCTGTATGGGGTTGGAGCCGAAGCTCGGTCTCTGGAGCACAGGTTTTCCACCGTATTCTAGATATTTGCAGGATCTGGGGGAAATTTCAGCATGAGGTCCCTAAGGAGAGGCACCTGGTCCATCTCATTTCCAGTGTATTCTCAGAATCTGGGACAGAACTTGGCACATAGCAGCTGCTCAGTTAATATAAAGGAGGACAAAAGGAAAGGAGGGGAGGAAAAAGGGAAGGAAGAAGAAAAGGGGAAAGAAGAGACGAGGGAAAGGAAATCTATGGGTGGAGGCCTGATCCTTAGAATTAAACCCCTAACGATGAAGGCAGAAGCCAAGCCCCTGCAAATATCTAGAACGCTATGGGCAATTCACAGCAACGAATCCCAGCTCCAGGTATGCTCCAATGAGAGGCGGCAGTCGAAACCGTTACGGCCTCTGAATCAGTCTCAACTCTGCCGCTGACCTCGGACAAGTTACTTTGTCTTTCTGAGCTTCAGTTTATCCACGGTTGTCTATTGACACTGTAAAAATCTTACCCCGAATTTAGAGGCTTACAACAACCCCCATTTACTCTCTCCCAGTTCTGGAGATGAGAAGTCTGAAGTTGGCCTTCTTCTGGAGGCTCCAGGGGAAAACCCGATCTCCTGCCTTAACGGCTTCCAGAGGCGGCCTGCACTCTGCAGTTGGTGAGTCGCGTCTCTCTTAACTGCCGCTTTTGTCCTGTCTTTGGCTCTGATGCTCCCGCCTCCCCGCCATAAGACCTTTGTGATTACACTGGACCTATGCAGATAATCCAGGGTGATCGACCCACCTCAAGGTCCTTAGGCAAATCCTGCCAGCATAGTGTCTTTTGCTGTGTAACATATGCATAGGTTCTACCACACACACACACACACACACACACACACACACACAGACACACACACACACGCATATAGAAATATACACACAATATTAACCCGCCTAATAGTTTTGAGCACTAAGTGAAAAAAAATGCATGTTGAGCACAGGACACACAGTGGGAACTTTATAAAGAGTACTTCTTACCAAGTCTCAGGATTATGCATCACACCACGCTTTGAGGGTCATACAATGCTGAAATATCTTTTTCTTTTTTCTTTTAATTTTTTAAAGTGTATTTATTTTTGAGAGACACAGAGCACAAATGGGAGAGGGGCAGAGAGAGAGGGAGACCCAGAGTCCAAAAGCAGGCTCCGGGCTCGAAGCTGTTGGCACAGAGCCCCACGCAGGTTCAAACCCACGAACTGTGAGAACATGACCTGAGTTGAAGGCGGGCACTTAACAGACTGAGCCACCCAGGCGCCCCTAAAACACGCCCCTGAAAAAGGCGTCCCTTTTTCATACTAAGAAATGTGACAGAATGTCAAAGCAATATTTGCAAAAAATGAAAATCCCCAGCATCTCAATACCTGAGACTGATTTTATTTACTGTTGCATGGGGATGTCTTGTCATTACCCAAAAACAGATACACTTGGCGTGGCTGTGACCGTACTGGATATGCCTTTTTATCAAACCTGCTTTCTCTCTACTTCTTACGGGACTATTAGCCTGGTTCCTTGTCATCACGCTCCCGTGACGTCATAGCAAAGTGTCATTTGCAAAGAGGACTTTTCATTTTTTGTCATAATGTGTTGTAATTCCCCTAGAGTTGGCTAAGCTCAAGGTTTTTTATTTTTTAATATAATTTTGGGGGTTTTTTGCTGTTTTTAATAATGTTGCTAAGAATATCTTTATTGGGTTCATAGTAAGTGTGATATATATTTACATATTTATATATAAATGTATGTTATGTACTTATATATAATACATGTTCATTATAGTTATAACACATACTTATAAATATATGTAACATACATATTAAATTATATATATAATTTATATATAAACATGTTGAATATTTAAATATATAAAAGTATATATTTATATATAATACCTATTTATAGATATAAACACCGCCTGTTGAGGAAATGAATAAATGAATGAATGGACTGACTAATATATGAATAAGAGAGTTGATACATGAATAATGAATGAATGATTTAATTAATAAGCAAATTGCTGAGTCATTCGTTTGTTCCTTCTACAAATCTTTGTGTGACTAAGAAGAAGAAACGCTCAGACAAAGACCCAACCCTCATGAAGCTTACATTCCAGTGGAGAAGGGAGGGAGAATGGGCAAGTAAGTAAATGAACAGGGTCACTTCTGAGAGCGATAGATGGTGTGCGGGCAGAGAATAACCAGGGGAGAGGTTTGGAGAGGGAGAGAGGGGTGGAGGGTGAAGGACCATCCCCAGGGCCACTTGCAGGGGCTCCTCTGGGGCAGGGAGCTCAGAGCTGAGGCCCGAATGATGAAAGGGGACCGGTGGTGCAAAGATCCTGGGGGTGGGGAGGGGGGCAGGATTTAAGACAGCAAAGCGCTGGGTGTGAGAATGAACGAAAGAGCCAACGAGGGAAGCCCAGAGACCAAAGCGTAGGTGACTGTGTTGAAGGTTGTGTGTGGTGGATATGAGACCCCCGTGCCCTCCCTCACACCCCCTTCTCGGGGCAGGCTCATCCGTCTTAGAAACTTCCCCAGGGGGGGCGGGGGGCGGCTCCACTGAGACCACACACAGATGCACGTCTCTTTCCGCAAAGCCCCGTAGGTGCTGATGGCAGGATGCTCCCTCCTAAGCCTGCTGTCTGCTTCCCAGGGAGCCCAACCTGAGCCAGTGTGTGAAAGAATGAGTCAGTGGGCAAGTGAGTCACTAACTGAAGGGATACCTGAGTGCGGGAAGGAGGAATGCAGAAGGAGTGAATGGGTGGCTGACTGCACAAGTGGACAGCTCACGCGTGTGGGATACAGCCCCTCTCCAACCTACACGGGGAAGGTCTGCGCAGCGTCTGCCTGCCGGGAGTCTCACCGGACACCCAGGCTCCCCGGGACCCTCCGGGTCGCCATCTCACCCCTCCCTGCACCCCTGCACGTGAAGCCGGCGCTTGAGCGCAAGAGCAGCGGTGCCCACGGCAGACGGCAGCCCCGGTCTCCACCTGACCCCGGTTTCCCAGCCCCGAGAGCCTCCCCCGCCCCCAACCACGTGCGGTGGGAGCACAGAGGGCGTCCTTTGGAGACTTTTTAAAACAAATTCTTGTTTAACCTCCTCCGTGACCCATAGCGTAAACAAGTTCTTGAAATATACTCAATTTCTGTTTATTTAAAGAACGTTTGCTTATTTGGCGCTTGCTTGAGCAGAACCTCTGTTATCATTCACTCCACTCTGGGCGTTAACCTGACGCGAGTCGCCTGGCATCTTTAATTACCCGGATTATTATTTTTTCTCACTTTTTTCCCCCCTCTCCCCTTTTTCCGTTTTTAGGAGAAAATGCAGGGGAGGCAGCAAATAAGCAGCTCCATTAGCCCAGGGTGCTGGTTGTCAAGGATCCTGAATCGTGGGGGGCAACGTGGGAGCCCCTGGCCACGCGTGTCTGAGCAGCACTTGAAACGTGGCTTGTCTGAAGCGTAAGTAGGTGCTGTAAGTGTACCAGATTTTGAAGAGTTCGTGCAAAAAACAAAACTGTATGATATCTCGTCCATGACATGTTGAAATAATAATACTCAGGGTATTTTCAGTTAAATGAAATATGTTCTTAAAATCAATTTACCTGTTTCTTTTAACTTTTTTAATGCGGCTGCTGGAAAATTTAAAATAACATCTGTGGCTTGTGTTGTATTGCTTTTTTTAAAGTTTATTTATGGGGCGCCTGGGTGGCTCGGTTGGTTGAGCAGCCGACTTCGGCTCAGGTCGTGATCTCACGGTCCGTGAGTTCGAGCCCCGCATCGGGCTCTGTGCTGATAGAGCCTGGAACCTGCTTCTGTTTCTGTGTCTCCCTCTCTCTCTGCCCCTCCCCCATTCGCACTCTGTCTCTCTCTGCCTTTCAAAAATGAATAGATGTGAAAAAAGCAATAATAAAAATAAAATAAAATGAAGTTTATTGATTTCTATTGGGGTGGGGGAGGGGCAGAGAGAGAAGGAGAGAGAATCCCAAGCAGGGTCCCTGCCGTCAGCGCGGACCCTGACGCAGGGCTCCATCCCACGAACTGTGAGATCATGCCGTGAGCAGAAACCAAGAGCCAGATACTTCACCGACGGAGCCACTGACCTTAATCAGAGTCCAGTTCACAGACCAGTAGGACTGGCATGTCCTGGGAGCTTGGAAGAAATGTAGACTCCCATTCCTTGTATCAGGCAGGGCTCTCCCGAGAAACAGAATGGTCATAGACATATGCAAAGTAGCTGTATCTTATATGCACAGGGTATCTATACAGTATATACATAGATAGCTATGTACGTATCTCTAGATCTCATTCACCGATGTTTCTATCAATGACACAAATCACACCAGTTAGGATATTTTCTGTTAAATCAAATACATTCCTAAAATTAACTTGCCTTTCTTACATATCCGTAAAATGTTACATTAATTAAAATAAAATTATATTATTAAAGTTCAAATATATAATAGATATAGGGAGTTATGACAGGGAGAGAGAGGAAGAAATATTTTAAGGAATTGGCTCATGTAATAGTGAGGGCTGGCAAGTCCAAAATCTTCAGGGCATTTTTTTTTGGCAGCAGACGCAGGAAAGAGTTGACATTGCAGCTTTTCTGGAGAATTCCTTCTTCCTCCGGGTACCTCCGTTCTTTCTCTCAAGGCTTCGACTGATTGTGTGAGGCCCACCCACGTCATAGAGGATAATCTGCTTTACTCAAAGTCCACTGATTTCATGGTTAATCCCACCTAACAAAAACCTTCACAGTGACATCTAGACTGGTGTTTCACTAAATACCTGGGTACCATGGCCTAACCAAGGTGACACATAAAATTAAATGACACCCCACCACCCCCAACCCTACTGAATCATCATCTGCATTTGAATAAGATCATCCCTCCCCCCGACCCAGGAGTGAGGCAAGCACACCTAAGGCTGAGAGGTTTACCCTGGACGTCTCTGAGGGTCTCCTTCCCATATGTTGAACCCCATTCCCAGGCCCCCAGCCACCGCCGCCATGCCCCAAACTTGGAACCAACCGAGCCACCACATGTCAAGATTCGCGGTCTGGTACGTTGTGATGTGACTGGAGAGGAAACCAAGGGCCCAGGCATGGAAGCGCTTCCCGGTGAGTTCTCGAAAACTTCCTGTGCAGAACGGTGCACCAGGGCAAGGGCCACATCTGTTTCATTTTCCTCTTTATCCCCTGTCCCTGGGGCATAACTCCTGGCACTGATAAGAATCAAACAAACTGTATTAAATAGATCCATTATGTAACCTTTGGTTTCCCATCTATAATGTGTAGATAGTCACCTGGTAAGAAGCAATCATGTATGAGAAACACGTAGAAGTCAGGGACCCTGCGCTGGGCGCATAGTAGGTCCTCAGGAAGTCCTACGTAAGGGTGTTCGGTGCATGCCTGCTGAGTGAGTACACAAGGTCCTGCTTCAGCATGTGAACACTCAGGGTACAGCAAGGATCCCGTGCCCTGAGCGTATAGAATGGAGCCCTGACGGGGCGCCTTCTAGAAGGATTGGTTACAACCGCCAGCAATAAGGAGGAGGTGCATGGCTCTTGGCATCTCACAAAGGGCTCTGTGGGTATCACGTCCTGGGAACCTACAGCAGTGCTGGGGGGGTTCCTCGCTATTAATCTTGCTGTCACTGTCGCTTTACAGAAGAGGGACGCTCAGGCTCAGGAATATTCAGCACCTCGTGCGAAGCTGATAACAGGATGGAGCCCGATCTGGGAATGCTTTTTTCCTAGCTTTGAGATAGCCTACCATCCGTTTCTCTTTGAAAGAAGAGAGGAGGAGAGAGAGAGAGAATGTCTACGCATGTGCCTGGCTGTCTGCCAGAGTGTAAGCACATGTGCCCGCATGTGTGGGTATGGGCGTGGGCACACAAGAGTAAATATGGGGACCGCAGGGTGGGGAACTATTTAATCTAATCCTGAAAGGACCAGCAGAACTCTTGGGTGTCCCTCGAAGTCAAGCTTCTTTCCAGGTCACCTAAGTTTACACTTGGATAATAACACACGCGTAATTAACTGAACAAATATAATGAATCTATCTGCAGTGACATGATAGTTGGTGCTGAATCCTATTAAAGCACATTTAATTAAAAATGCATTAAACCTTCAAGCTTTGGAACACACCCTGCCCTTCTTCAAAGCCTCCCCTCCATTAAAGCCTTCCCCACTATTAACTGTGAGTCAGCGTGTGACCCTATGGGCATGACCGGGTGAGATGAAGTGGCTCTTAAATGCCTGAACCAGTATATCACAGGCACTAATGGATTTAAATCAGGGAGATTAATTCCATTCACTCGGCTCCTTGTCTCAGAAGCAACTGTCACGCTGAGCCTAATTGCTGGAGATGGTTGAAGGCTCTGGGTGGACAGCCTCCTGAAGTTGGTTTTTGGCCCATCGTCAATTATTTGGGCTTCTGTGCAGTGGGGATATAAGGATGATTAAGATCCGCAGACAACCCAACAGCCCTTGTTTACCATTAACTTCCGTCTTCTGGGCAGCCGAGTTTCTCCAGGCACCGGAGGCAGCGAGGTGCCGGTGCGAGCCTGTCTGGGTTGGGACCTCAGCTCTTCCCCCCACCCGTGTGCTATATGGCTACAGTCACGGGGGGTGGCGCAAGCTGTGGTCCTCCTGGAGTGCCTTTCTCCTTCTTCTCTGCCTAGTCCATTCCTACCTACCCTCCACACACTGGCTGAACGAATGGGTAAGTAAATAAACGAGAGGAGTGGCCAGCAGCCTCCAAGGGGGGAATGCGAAATCTTACACCTGCTCAGACTCCTCTGCAGAGGGTGCGTAAAGGATGGAATTACCCTCCTTGGCTCTACACCATCCTTTGTCCGGAGCAGCCATTATTGTCAGCCCCTCTTTCTAAAGCCGGGTTCTGAGCCGCAGAAACCGAACGTGAAATTGATCAACGTCATGGAGAGATAAGGGGCAAAAAGCCAGGATTTGAACCTCCAGTCCCTTGCCTCTATTCCATACTGCCTCTGAGTAATCTCTAGGCACGTTGCTTATTCAGCCGCTGATTCATTAAGAGCTGGCAGAAGGAGCTTCCTGCCGAGGCAGAATGGGAGAAAGCCTGTCTCTGAGCAGTGCCTGGTTGCGGGGGGGGGGGGGGGGGGGGGGGAGAGGAGAAGGGGACAGGAGACATGACCCGGCGGCTGCGCCAGGGCTGCTGCTCCTGCCACAGATACATGCCGTGCACGGCTGACTTCATAGGCGAGGGACCTGCGCCAAAGCCAGAAGGGCCCCAGGTGCAACGCTCTGTTATCGTCTTCAACTTCTTAGTCATTTTTGATCAAGAGCCCCCTCACTTTTTATTTCGCACTGGGCCCTGCCAGTTATGCAGCCAGTCCTGGCGCTGAGGGCAGGTTCGGGGTGTGGGTCCTGCCCACCCTCCGTGACCTTCCCTGACTCTCCAAATGCCTTACCAAGAAGCCTTTTCCTTGACGGTGGCGTCACGTCCGCCTTCCCTCGCAAAGCTGTTGACCTATGGTAAGGCACCCAGCGCGCAGCAGGTGCTTAGTAACTGAGAGGCAAGGGGGTTGCCGTGGCTGTGTCAGAAGCCTGGTTCGCCACTGAGTCCTTGCAGACCGCCGAAGGCTTCTGAATTATCGATCGTTTTTAGCTCCACGGCAAACGCGTGATCCAGGAAAGCATTTCCAGAGCTTAGTTCTGCAGAGCCTTTCTTTAGCCAACAGCAAGCGCTCTGCGGTCATACTCCTTTTGGAAATGCTGCTCACCCCATCCTCACCGAGAATCACGGTATGCTTTAGCACGTTCGAGACTCTGAGAAGTCCAGCAGCAAAGACACCTTTTGACTCTGCTGATGCCAGCCTTCTCCCAATCTCAGTGGCTATGGATGCATTTTTCCTCCCTGATCCACTTATTCACATCCCACGGGATCTGGTCCCGAAAGGGTGGAGATGAAGGGGCGCCTGAGTGGCCCGTGGTTAAGCATTTGACTTGGGCTCGGGTCATGATCTCGTGGTTCATGAGTTTGAGCCCCACATCGGGCTCTGCGCTGACGTTGCGGAGCCTGCTTCGGATTCTCTGTCTCCCTCTCTCTCTGTCCCTCCCCCCACCCCTCTCTCTGAAAAATAAACATTAAAAACAAGAGTGGAGATGAAGATGTGGGTGGAAGAGTGAGAGTTAGCAGCAAGGAGGGAAGACAAATGTTGTAACGCGGCATCTCCACACATGTCAGTCTGTGTCAAAAGGGCCAAAACTTTGTTGCCTTTGCCTTGTTGCTTTCTCCTCCCCGGGGTTTGTTAGGAACGACAGCAAGCCTGTGAGACCAACTTAGCCCGCCCGGGCTATTGCAGCAGCAGAGGACGTAACTGTCTGCAGATCGCGTTGCCCAAAGAACGGAGAGCAGGGACTTTCTGGGCGGCGGCGAGGGGGGGTGCGGCTGGGGACTTAACAGATGCTCATAAACAAATGAGATCACTTCGAGCAAAGTAATCAAAGCATCAAATGATATAAACACCACATTAGGGTATAATGTGAATCATCCTTGTGGTCAGACATGCACAGATCAGCTGCAAAGAGCAACCTGATCCCAGAACCTCGGCTCGCATGACTGGTGTGAAACATGAACAGAAAAATGGAAGGAAGCCTGCCGACACAGACACTCTAGAAGCTGAGCTCTGACAAAGAATGCTGTCGGCAGTCCCGAGCCACACGTCTTCAAGGAAGAATGAAGTCCCGGTGCTTTTGGAGCAGAAGAGGACTTTCTAGAAGGACACACCGAGGACTGGGGAGTTTGGAGGGACTTGCCTTGCTAGCAGAGGACAAAATCAGGTCTCGGGTCCAGGTTCGTAAATGTAATTTCAACTCTTTGCACCAGGTGCTACCACTGTCAATCTCCTCGGCGCTCAGCATCCACTTGGCTTCTTCCTACAAGACTGGGGACCCCTCCCTGAGGACTCTTTGGCTGCAGAAGCTTGCTGTTCTATCACAGGACGGGCCGAAATGCCAGACAGTGTGCAACCCCAAACACTGAGATGGGGAGCTGGCGTAAATATCACACCTCGCATGCTACTCATGGGGAGGGGGCAGCTCTGAGTCGTCAACCTCACAGAGGTCCGCTGCGAGGCTGTACTCAGGTGCCCAGTTCAGCCATCGGTTCATTAATGTGAGCTGTGCTAAATCCTGTCCTTTCCTGGCTCTCTGCTGTGCGCCTCCAATTGCGTTTCCTGGGATCCTCTCCCAAATACGCCACTTGAACTCAGATCCCTGTCTCCAAATTGGCTTCTGGGGCAAACCACCTGCAAATGACTTTCTTTTTATTGTACTCAAGTGATTTAAGGAGAGGAGACTCTGGCTCCTAGGATAAGGACACTACAGAGATGACATCTCCAGGATATGACTCCTTTGAGCAGATGGCAAATCATCTTTCCATTGTTGTCCAGTGGTTACAATAGCTGATAGGAGATGCTACACTGCCATTCTTTTCTTCAATCCGTGATGGTTATTGATCTTCTACACTGGTCAGGCATGGGCTGGACACTGGATGTGTAGACTGGGTCAGAGCCTTCAAGGCTAGCAGGAGGACGGCAGTATTTATTCACTCATACATTCGTATACTTTCATGTAATAAATCTCCATTGAGGGCCGATTTTGTACTCAGCACTGCTGGGAATACGGAGGAGGGAAAAAAAGATATCACTTCTAGCCTCAGCTTACCATCCAGCAAAAGAGAAACACTTGAAACAGATAACGCAGTCCTTGGACAAGCACCATGGGAAAAAAAGTGTATGGTGGCCATGATCATATGGGAGCAGTGTACTCAGATTTAACGGGTCAGGGATGATAGCTGGTGTAAAAACTACGATCACAAAACCATGACCAAGATGTTTATCCTGTTAATTTCTTGAGCCTGAGAACATATCACAGAGTATGACTAAAAGTCCTATTAAATTTCATTGATTTGAGGGAAATGGGAAGTTTTGTCAAAGTATGAATCTTATACAAAGATGCACAAAGTTTCCATTTACCATAAATCTAGGCTGCATCTTGAAATCAGTCAACTGGGAGCAAACTACCAGGTAATTCTGAGACCCGAAGCACAGTGCAGAGATGCCCTACACATCTTCTTTAACCGATTGATTGGGAATAGCTCCATTTTACAGGGGAGGACTGAGGTGGCCCAAATCATTCTCCTCTCCTGGTAATCGCTTCCCCGTAAGGGTGGTCTGAGCCTAGTGACTTGCTTCCAACAAGCAGAATATGGCAAATATGGAAGGATGTCAGTACATTGATTCAGTAATCAAATCCCTTCCAAAGAAGAGAAGCCCAGGGCCAGATGGCTTTACTGGTGAATTCTACCAAAAATTTAAAGAAGAATGAACATCAATTTTCAAACCCTCCATAAAATTGAAGGGGAGGGAACACTTTCAAAGTCATTCCATAAAGCCAGCATTGTCCTGATACCAATGACAGACAAGGACACTAAGAAAACTACAGACCAATATCCCTGATGACTATTGATGCAAAAATCCTCAAAATAAAACACTGGCAGACAGAATTCAATGACACGTTAAAAGGATTACTCACCGTGACCAAGTGGGATTTATTCCTGGAATTCAAGGATGGTTCAACACAAAAAAATATCAATCAATGGAATACATCATATTAACAGAATGATGGGGGGGGGGGGAACCCACAGGATCATCACAACTGATGCAGAAAAATCACTTAATAAAATCCCATACTCTTTCATGAAATAAAAAAGCACCCAACAAGCTAGGAATAAAAGAATATTACCTCAACATCAAAAAGACCATACATGAGAAACCCACAGCCAACATGACACATAATGGTGAAAGACTAGAAGGTTTTCCTCTAAGATTGGTTCTAGACAGGTATGCCCACCTTACCACTTCTTTTCAAAATAGTACAGGAAGTTCTGGCCAGAACAATCAAGTGGAAGGAAGGAAGGAAGGAAGGAAGGAAGGTGAAAGAAAGAAAGAAAGAAAGAAGAGGAAACATTATCTCTGCTCACAGATGGCATGATCTAATACATGGAAAACCCTAAAGATCACACAAACACACACACACACACACACACACACAAATCCTGTTAAAGCTAATACATGAATTCAGCAAAGTTGCAGGATATAAAATCAACCAGTTGTGTTTATATAGACAAACAACGAACAATCCAAAAAGGAAAGTAAGAAAACAGTTTCATTCACAATAGCATCAAAAAGAATAAAATACTTAGGAATGAACTTAACCAAAGAAGTGAAAGACCTGTATGGTGAAACTGGAAAATACTGCTGAAAGAAACTAAAGACAAAAATAAATGGAAAGACATCCCATACTCGTGGGTTGGAAGACTTAATAACGTTAAGATGTCAAAAAAAAAAAAAATTAGCGACCTACAGATTCAGTGCAGTCCTTAGCAAAATCCTAACAACTTTTTTTGGCAGAGGTAGAAAAAACCCATCCTAAAATTCACATGGAATGTCAAGGAAATCCGGATAGCCCAAACAATCTTGAACAAAAGAGAAACAAACTTGAAAGTTTCACACTTCCTGAATTGAAAACTTATCACAAAACTACAGTAATGAAAACAGTGTGGGTACAGGCATATAAAATGGCCAGCCCAGAAATAAACCTTGCTTATATGGTTAAATGATGTTGACAAGGAGGCCAAAACCATTCAGTGGGAAAGAACAACCTTTTCAACAAATGGTGCTGGCAAAACTGGATATCCATGTGCAAAAGGATGAACTTGGACCCTTCCCTTACACCATTACAAAAATAAATCCAAAATGGAACGAAGACCTACACAGAAGACCTCAAGCTATAATCTTCTTGGAGAAAACATAGAGGAAAAGTTTCATGCCATTGTACTTGGTGATCATTTTTTGGATATGACACCAAAAGCACAGATGACATCACACTGGACTACATCACATTAAAAACCTCTGTGCCTCGGGGCGCCTGGGTGGCGCAGTCGGTTAAGCGTCCAACTTCAGCCAGGTCACGATCTCGCGGTCCGTGAGTTTGAGCCCCGGGTCAGGCTCTGGGCTGATGGCTCAGAGCCTGGAGCCTGTTTCCGATTCTGTGTCTCCCTCTCTCTCTGCCCCTCCCCCGTTCATGCTCTGTCTCTCTCTGTCCCAAAAATAAATAATAAAATGTTGAAAAAAAAAATTAAAAAAAAAAACCTCTGTGCCTCAAAGGACCCAATCAACAAGTAACATGAGCCAAAATATTTGCAAGTCACATATCTGATCAGAGGTTAATATCCAGGATGGACAAAGAATTTTTTCAACTCGACAACAAAACACAAGCAACTCAATTAAAACATGAGCGAAGGACTTGAATAAACATTCCTCTAAAGAAAATAAATTGCCACTAAACACGAGAAAAATGCTATCACTAATTATTAGAGAAGTGCAAATAAAAACCTTACTGAGATACCATTTCACATCCATTAAAATGGCTACTATATATTTTTTGTAAATAAAGGGAAAAAAAAGAGGATCTTGGGTGGCTCAGTTGATTAAGCTTCCAACTCTTGGTTTCAGTTCAGGTCACGATCTTGTGGTCCGTGGGATGGAGTCCCATG
Organism: Prionailurus bengalensis; assembly: GCF_016509475.1. Classification (NCBI taxonomy): domain Eukaryota; kingdom Metazoa; phylum Chordata; class Mammalia; order Carnivora; family Felidae; genus Prionailurus; species Prionailurus bengalensis. Next base: position 176,261,281 of record NC_057343.1, on the reverse strand, counting down.
TCGGGCTCCGCGCTGTCAGCTTGGGATTCTCTCTCTCCATCTCTCTCTGCCCCTCCCCCACTTACCACACAGGTGCCTTCTCTCTCTCTCAAAAATAAATAAATAAGCATTTTTTAATAACAATAAAGGAAAAATAAAAAGAAAATACCAAGTGTCGATGGCAAGAATGTGGAGAAATCGGAACCCTTGTGCTCTGTCGATGGGAATGTCAAATGGCGTGGCTGCTGAGAGAAACAGTATGACAGTTCCCCCCAAAATTACAAATAGAATTTCCATATGGTCTAACAATTCCACGTATGGGTATATACCCAAAAGAATTGAAGGTAGGTACTCAAAGAGATATTTGTATACCCGTGTTTGTAGTGGCATTATTTACAACAGCCAGAAGGGGAACGCAGTCAAAGCGTCCGTCAAGGGACGAACGGATAAACACAATATGCTTATATACCGACAGTGGAATCTTACCCAGTCTACAAAGGAAGGAAAGGACACATGCTACGACAAAGACGAACCTCGAGGACACTATGGTGAGCGAAATAAGGCTTTCATGAAAACAAAATACTGCAGGATTCCACTTGTATGAGGTAGCTAGAGTAGTGAAATTCATAAAAAGAGAAAGGAGAATGGTGGTTGCCAGGGGCTGGGAGAGGTGGGGTTGGGACATTGTTTAATGGGTATAATTTTAGTTTTGCAAGATGAAAGAGTTCTGGAGATTGGTTGCACAACAGTGTGAATGTACTTAATACCAAACAGTACTCTTAAAAGTGGATACGATGGCCAATTTTATGTTATTTATGTGTGTTTTGCCACAATTAAAAATGTAAAAAAAGCAAACATAAAAAAAGACAGCAGAACAAGAAGAGAACAGAACAGAACAGCAACGATAACAAAAACGAAACAAAATCAAACAAAGTGATGTGGGGTGATTTCTGAGATACAGATTATAAAAGAGTGTGTCTTTGACTTTATGCTCTCTTGCTTGCTCTGAGGAAGCTTGCTGTGCTGTTGGAAAGGTCCATGTGGCAGGGAACTGAGGGTGGCCTCCAGCCAACCACCAGCAAAGAATGGGGGCCCTCCATACTACCACCTGCAAGAAACTGAATCCTTCCACTGGCCACATAGGGGAGCTTAGAAGCAGATTCTTCTCCAGTTAAAAGTTAATGGGACTATAGCCCTGACCAACACCTTGATCACAGCCTGGGCCAGACCCTGAATCAGGGCTGAGCTTAACTGTGCCCAGATTCCTGACCCACAGAAACTATAAATAATAAATATTGTCAT